>NW_004443940.1:36266786-36331241 GCF_000243295.1 Trichechus manatus latirostris | reverse complement strand
GGCCGGCAGTTTTTTTCCTTCAAGGCTTTATGTATGTCATCCCATTGCCTTCTTGCCTGCATAGTTTCTGCTGAGTAGTCCGAGCTTATTCTTATTGACTCTCCTTTGTAGATGACTTTTTGTTTATCCCTAGCCACTCTTAAAATTCTCTCTTTATATTTGGTTTTGGCAAGGTTGATTATAATATGTCTTGGTGACTTTCTTTTGGGATCTACCTTATGTGAGGTTCGATGAGCATCTTGGATAGATATCTTGTCATCTTTCACGATATCAGGGAAGGTTTCTGCCAATAAATCTTCAACAATTCTCTCTTTATTTTCTGTTATCCTCCCCTGTTCTGGTACTCCAATCACTCGTAGGTTATTCCTCTTGATAGAGTCCCACATAATTCTTAGTGTTTCTTCATTTTTCTAAATGCTTTTATCTGATTTTTCCTGAAATAAGTTGGTGTCAAGTGCTTTATCTTCAGTCTCACTAATTCTGACTTCCATTGCCTCGATTCTGCTGTTATGACTTTCTATTGAGTTGTTTAATTCTGAAATTTCATTGTTAATCTTCTGGATTGCTGATCACTGTCTTTCTGTGTATTCTTACAGCCTGTTAAATTTGTCATTATGCTCTTCTGTAATCTTTTTAACTTCCTCTATTGCGTGTTCTGTGATTTGCTTAATTTCTTTCCTAATTTCTTGAAGAGTTCTGTATATTAATCTTTTGTATTCTGCCTCTGGTAATTCCAAGATATTTTTCCTCCTCTGGAAAATTTCTAGATTCTTTATTTTGGGAGCTTGCTGAAGCCATCATGGATTGCCTCTTCATGTGATTTGATATCGACTGTTGTCTCTGAGCTGTCAATAAGTTATTACATTTATTTATTTTATGTTTGCTTACTGTGTCCTAGCTTCTTGTTTTGTTTTGATATACCCAAATAGGCTGTTCATATGAGCTAGTTTGATTATCGGCACCTCTGAAGCTCTAATATCCTGTCACCAGGTGGTTAAATCTGTTACTAGGTATGTGAGCTCAGGAGTCCGCCCACTCTTCCTGTATGGATTCAACTCAGGTGCCCAGGTAGATAGCCACCAAGTGTGTGGTGTAGGCTCTCACTTACAGTCCTAGACAAGCATGGGTGTTTAGTGTAGGCACAGGCATCTGGCTGCAGCAGGGGGGCACACTCTGAGCAAGGCAGGGGGCTGATGGCCACCCTCGAGTGTCCAGGAGGAAGGCATGTCCCTATTCCTTAGAGTGCGTAGGTGGGTGTGTTTTGCAGCCAGACTATGAGCACCTAATGCTGTTGGTTGTAAGGACTGGGGGGGCACCTCTTATTCATGGGCACCTATCGCAGGTGGCTAGGTGGCATGGGTGGAGCCACCAGTTCTCAGGCCCCTGATGTGGGAAGGTGAAGACCCTGCTTAATGGGCAGAGCAGTGTCAAATGTTAAGAACCTGCCACTTCACAGCTGAAACAGTTGAAGTTAGACTTCCGGTATATACCCTGACGTACTGTGGTAATGAGGGCCTACACCGTTGAAATGGGCCCACAAGAGTCTATGCAGGGAGAAAGGCATTCAAAGTCCATGGGTCCCTTATGCCTGTGCCTAGGCAAAGGAGCTGTGCCTACCCTGGGTTCCTGGCTTAAGGGAGCCAGAAGTTTATTTTTTCCCCTGCTTGTTAATTTTTTCATGCTCCAAGGTAGGGAGAATGGCTCAGGGCATGTGATGGATCCTACTTCCGGCCCAGGGGACTCAGCAATTGCTGAAGCAGGTCCGGGACCCAGTGCAGAGCAAGGAGCAGGAGGAAAATGGGAGAGAGGTTTTTCCCTAAGGGGTTTTTTTTTAATTCATGCAGTAGCCCATATGCAATTACTTATTTTCACAGATCTAGGGTTGCTTCTCACTGGTTCTGGGTGGCTGTGTAGACTCTCTGGCACTGGGTCTCTCCTGGTGTGGAAAATGCACCTCCCAAGCACTGCTGCTTGCCCGCCTCACTGCTCACCCACTGAGCAGGCCTGAAGGGCTCAGATTCTCGCTAGGTCAGGTCTGGCAACTCCTTGCTGCTTGCAAACTGTCTCTCCCTCCCCCTGCCACTCATCCTGTTCCTCATCTCTGCCTTTGATGTTCAGGGCTCCCAGATTGCCATATATAATCGATTCACTTGTTTTTTCAGGTCTTTGTTGTAAGAGGGTCCACCAGAACAGTCTGACTACTCCGCCTCCTTGGCCTTGCCCCCAGTTTAACCATTTTTTAAGTGTACAATTCAGTGGTGATAGTTATGGTCACAATGTTGTACAACCATCACCACTATTTATTTCTAAACTTTTTCATCACTTCGAACAGAAACTCTATACAAAATTAACCATTTTAAAGCAAACAATTAGGACATTTGCAACGTTGTGCAACTATCACCTTTACCTTGTTCCAAAGTGTTTTTATCATCCCAAAAGGAAACCCCATTCCCATTGAGCAGTTGCTTCCCATTTCTCCCTCCCTAGGTCCTGACAACCACCAGTCTGCATTCTGTCTTATGGATTTACCTCTCCTGGGTATTTCATATAAATGGAACCATACAATACGTGTTCTTTTCTGACTGGCTTCTTTCACTCGACATAATGTTTCCAAGGTCCATTCATGTTGTAGCATTCATTTTTATAGCTAAATAATCTTCCATTGGATGTATCAAATGCTGTGACAACTCAGGTTCAACAAGAACATCAGCTTCTGATCTATTTGCTTCTAGTCAGTTCCCCATGGCTGCAATCATACCCAAAGCTCTGGTCAAGAGGTAAATCGCAGACCTGCTTTCTTTCTTTCTTACCCCTCACCTCTCTCTCTATTGACTGAGTGGTGTCTAGCTTTAGTTTTCCTAGAACAAAGTGTGGGAAGGAGAGGCCTTGCCCTTCATCTCTTCCTGAGCCACTTCAAGCCGTTGTCACTCAAACTCCTGCCCAGTCTCATCTCTTACTATTCGGTATCTGTAAGCAGTTGACATTTCCAATGCTGCACAGCTCTGACTTTCTGCACATTCTTGTCTTAGATTCCCAGTGCTACCGCAACAGAAATATCGTAAGTGGGTGGCTTGAGAGAAGGGAATTTTATTTTTCCACAGTTCAGGAGGCTAGAAATTTGTATTCAGGGCACCGGCTCTGAGGAACACTCTCTCTCTGTTGGCTCTGGGGAAAATCCTTGTCTCTTCCAGGATTCCTCAATTCCTTGGTGATTGGTCTTCGTGTGACATCTTTCTTTCCCCCGTTTGTGCTTGCTTGTCTCTGTGTCTGTGTTGCTCCTTGTAACTCAGAAGTGATTAGGTTTAGGACACACTCTATACTGATATGGTATCATTAACATAACAAAGAAAACCCTATTTCCAGACAGGATTACATCCACAGGTGTAGGGGTTAGGATTTCAACACATATTTTGGGGGACACAATTCAATCTATAACAATTCTCTATTCCCTTTCCTGATAATAACAATTCAATTGACCATCAGACAGCATTGTTTGTAAAACAGGGTGTGATTTTATGCACCACCAAGAAAGAAAAAAAAAATCTGCCAATTAAACCAGCACATGTTCATACTGTAAGTGCTGTTAGAATGTGGGGGAAAAAAGTGCATCTCAGAGTCAGTGTCTTGCAGTAATCACGATAACCATAATGATACGAATAGCCAACACTGACTGATGTCTCAGTGTGTCAGGCATTGTGTAATCTCCCCTGAGAGAGGCACTAATATCATTGTCTGTTTTACAGAAGAGACCACGGAGGCCCACGGTAGAGTGAGGACTCAAACCCAGTAGCCCGACTCTATGGCCCCTGTTGAAAATACTCCTGTTGGGCTATACTTTGCATCGGCATACCTCGGTACACTTACTATTGATCCAGTCATCCAGTCAAAAACATTTATGGTCTCTTGTAGGAGTGTGCATGTGGGTTTGTTGTTACTTGCCATCTCGCTGACGCTCACTCGTGGCAACGTTACGCACGACAGAACAAAACACTGTCCGGTAGCGCCATCTTCATGATCGTTGGTATGTTTGAGTCCATTGTTTTGGCTATTGTGTCAATCCATCTCATTGAGGATTTCCCCTGTTTGCGCTGGTCCTCTCTTTACCAAACATGACGTCCTTTTCTAGTGATTGTTCTTTCCTGATGATATGTCTATATTGGACAGTATTCTGTTGTGACCCATAGGGTTTTCCTTGGCTAATTTTCAGAAACAGATATTGCCAGACATTTCTCCTGGCCTTAGTCTGGAAGCTCTGTTAAAACCTGTCCACCACAGGTGACCCTGCTGGTATTTGAAATACCTATGGCATAACGTCCAGCGTCATTCCAAAACACAAGCCACCACAGGATGACTAACTGACAAATGGGTGGTGGATGCATGTGAGTAGAGCAGGGATTTTCCCTCTAGGGCCTTTCAATCTAGTGGGAGGAGTAAAAGAGTGCAATGACATGTGAAAGAGGCTATTAAAATGTTTTAGGGACACAATGAATGTGAAAGTAGGGGAGCTGAGGAGAGCTCCACAGAGGAGGTGACATTTGAACTAGGTCTTCAGGAGTAAGCAGGAATTTGCCGTGCAGACAGGGAATGGAGGAGAAATTACCAGGTCAGAGCGGCGGCAGGTATAGACACCAAGTGCAGTGCAGTGAATTACTTAAAATGGCCCTTCTAACCATGTATGGTCTTGTAACTCCCACAAAATGATTGGATGGGCCTATGCAAAAGGTGCTTGTGGCCCACCAAGGGGATTGGACAGCCTGCTAATAATGAGAATAAGATGTATGGAACCCTAACAAGGGGATTAGTCAGTTTTGCCATTCTGCTAGGCTTAAAGCCAATCCCAGAAGCGGAGAGGGAGACCTCACTACCGTCAAGAAGAAAAGGCAGCAGTGGAGCACATCTTTTGAACCCAGGGTCCATGTGCTAAGAACCTCCCAGACCCAGGAGACAGAGAGAGCTATAACACGGGAGATAGCGTGAGATGGTGAGAAACAGCAGCAAGGCAGCAGAGAAATGGCAGCAACAGAACCAGGAAACCAGCATGAGACGGCAGAAAACAGAAGGCCAGTGCAGTGAGCTTCCAGGAGCGAGGCGGCTACAGTGGGCTTGCCAGCCCACAGAGTGAGAGAGCTGACAGCCTGCAGGCAGGAGGCTTCCTGGTGGAGTGGGGTGCCTCAGGCAATTGTCTGCCTAGCTGAAGAGCTTTGTAACACTGTCCTGAGCAGGGCAGAGTGCAGGCCCAAGTGGGAGCTGCGGGCCGAGCACCGAGAGAGGAGCTTGTCCTCAGGGGGCTGAGAGGAGGCCTGCACAGCTGACAGGAGCTAAGAGCTGTCCTGCACTGAAGAAGGGAGACTTTGCCTAGATGCTTTCTGATCCTGATCCCTAGTTGTAACTTGTTACTTTCCTAATAAACCTCATAACTGTGAGTATGGTCTGTGAGTTCTGCATGGCCATTACAATGAATTGTCAAACCCAGTAGAGAAGCAGAGAGAGCCATGGAAGGGACAGCTGGTGTCAGAACTGGTAAAAAGTTTGGAGGATGGAGGGATGCCTGACCTCCACCTCATAGGAATCAGCCTTGAGTTCACCTTGATAATAATTCTTCTCCCCCTTGTGAAGTCGGAGGACCTCTGATGCCACTCTATTTTTTACACCAAGAGAGGAAAGGGAGCTTTAAGTCTGAGACCCTGCAAGCAGCAGTAGGTGAAGAGGCTGCAGGGGGCTTTGGAGGGAGATGGGTACAGCTGGAGAAGTCCCCCACATCACCCTGAAGAGTATTATTAATAAACTTACATTATATACAATAATTCCATCCATTACAATGACAGTAATAATTATGGTATTTTGTCAACATGCTTTCAGATGGCATTGAGGGAGACGCCACTGAAACCTGTTCAAGCCCAAGACAGCTTGGCCCCGACACTCTCACCTCCCTTGGCTCAGGTCCATCTGTGCACCAACAGTGTCCGCCAAGTGGTGACCGTGTCCCTCCAGCTCATGACTCAGGGGGAACACGGGTTGTCTCTTCCCAGTGTCATATTATCTCATTGAAGAGCTGCGTTGGCCCAGCCTGGGCCCCATGCCATGGCAGATACTGCTAGTTGCCAACTGGTTTCCATTCTCCCCTTCTTGCTTAATTTAAAAGCCCTATTTTATTTTAGGTGGCAATGTATCCAGTGAAAAGACTACATTTCCCAGACTAGCTTAAAACTAGGAGAAGCCATGTGACTTCTATACACAGAAATATTATGTAGAACTTTCAGTAAGTCTACATAATGTACTTACTTACATCCTTACTTGTTACTTATGTAATATACTTTTTTGTCCTCCTTCACTTCCTCCTATTGCCGGTATAGAGGAATATGGATTTGCCGGCTGGAGCTTCAGCAGCCATCTGGGACCATGAGGTCAATTTGCACATGAAAGCCGCACTCCAGGATGGCAGATCAGAAAGAGGCTCCCAGGTCCTGCCACTCCAGCCCTGTACTACCTATACCAGACTTCTTTTATGCGAAAGAGAAATAAAGTCCTAACTTAGGCCACTGTTACTTTTCTTTCAGTTACATGCAGTTGTATGCAGCCAGACCTAATCCTCGATGATGTACTTAACCACCCCTGTGGTTTAGAGTGGGGGTACTAGAGGATAACAGAGCCACCAGGACTACATGAAGGTGAAAGGGGAGGGCTCTCCATGGAAAAGGTGCTGTTAGAGAAAACAGCAGCATATCCACTACAAAGAGCTGACATTTGTTGAGGGCTTCCTAAGGGCCCAGCCTCTGCTAAGCACTCCACCTGCATCACCTTATTTAATCCACACCGAAACGCTGTGACAAGGACTCCCTCGTGACTCTGGTTCTTCTCAATTTACAAATGAGGAAATGAAAACTCAGGAGGGTCACTTTCTCAAGGTCACGTTCCAATCTGGGCCTGTTTGACTTGGGGACAAACCCTTAAACCCCACAAGGGCCCTGAGAAGCTGGTGCAGATGTGAAAGCTGGAAGAGTGGCCTGATCAGATCTGTGGCTTTGTCTCATCACAAAAGTGAAAGAAGTAGCAGAGGAGGGAGTGGCGCCGGCAGGAAGACAGAGGCAGCCCCTGCATGCTGGGGCCAGGCTGAGGCCGTGGTGACTGTAAGCCTGGGAGCAAACAGCTCGAGACCCGAGTGGATACCTCACCGACGTCTTCTCCATGCTCAGTCCGGTTGTCCCCTGTGACAGAAGAGATTTACATCATGACTTCCCATTAAGAGCCGTTGTAGATTCATGGACTTTATAAAGTTGTTGTCTGACTAACAACACACGAGTGGCCGTTAGGAAATGTGGTCAGGTTTTTTGAAATACAGTTAAAGTTTTTAAGGACCAGCTTTTCAAGAGAAAACTCAGATTGCTTGGGGGGGGGGGGTGTCCGTGTGGTGTTTGTCAGAGAATCGTCAGGGGCATGGAACAATGAAGTGAGAATGAGGAAGCTAATAGTGCTGTTAAAAATCAGGAGGGCAGATCAGAAAGCCAGGACCCCAAGTCACGCCATACCAGCCCTGTCCTACCAACACCAGGCTGCATTATGTGAGAGGGAAACAGAGAAATCAGTCCTAACCTAAGCCACGGTTACTTTTCCAGTCTTGATTTGGCTGCAGAGGAACTGGCTCCACCCAATCTCAGGGCGGTATGCATCAGACTAAAATATTATTTTGACATTAAAAGTTTTTTTTTTTTTTTTTTGGTAAGTTATAAAGTCTAAGAAACGTCCCAGTTACACCAGATCATGCAAAATGATGAAAACCATCGTCTGCCACTGTTTACAATGGAAAGAATCCATTCGTAAGTTCTTCCTGTTAGCCAAAAGTAGAGAATTGTAACTGCCTTGGCTCTAAATACTAGTTCTGTTTCGTATTCTCTTTTGTAATCTTTCAGAAGTACAGTCTGTCTTAGTTCAGAGGCAGGGGATACAGACAATAAACCAGCCCCCAGTGGCTGCTGAGTCGACTCCAGCTCATGGCGGCTCCACATGTGTCAGAATGCAACTGTGCGCCATACGGTTTCAATGGCTGATTTTGGGGAAGTAGATCATCAGGCCTTTCTTCTGAGGCACCTCTGGGTGAACTCAAACCTTCAACCTTTTGGTTAGCCGCTGAGCATGTTAACTGTTTCACCACCCAGGGACTCTGATACAAAGAATAACCTCAGGATATTATTAATGCATTTGCTAGGCTTGAATGATACCACAGTCTGTTGGATATTTACTCAAGGCTCATGCATACAACTAACGCGAAGCTGTCACACCACCTACCTGTGGCCAGTAGTAGGAACGCTTCCTGTGTCGTGCACCGTTCGGGTTGATTTCGACTCACAGCAACCCCATGGGACAGAGTAGAACTGCCCTGTAGGATTTTCTAGTAAATGTTACAAGCATTCCAAGCAGCCTTGGTGGTGCAGTGGTTAAGTGCTCAGCTGCTAACCGAAAGGCTGGGGTTCAAACCCACTAGTTGTTCTGTGAGAGAAATATGTGGCAGTCTGGTTCCGTAAAGATGTACAGCCTTGGAAACCCTATGGGGCAGTTCTACTCTGTTCTATAGGGTCACTTTGAGTCAGAATTGACTTGATGGCAATGGGTTTGGTTTAGGTTTTGGTTTAATCTTTACAGGAGCAGATCGCCAAGTCTTTCTCCTGCAAAGCCTCCGGGTTGGTTCAAACCGCCAACCTTTCAGTCAGCAGCCTGAGCACTTAACTGTTATGCCACCAGTGCTTCTTGGAATGCTTGCTACATTTATTTAACTCAGAAGTCAGTGGGTTGAGCCCATGCGTTTACCATTTAACAGACATCACCATACCTGGTAGGCGATTTCAAAGTGCTCTGAACCCCATTTCCCTGCTTCTCTTTTCTGAAAGTGTTGTGTATAGTTGTACCCACTCCCTCACCTCACATTCCCTCCCCAGCCCCGTCAGCCAGACCCCCCAGCCCCGCTCATGGAGGCAGCCGTGGGGTCATCACGGCCCCCCTGAGGCCAGTGCAGGGCTCTTGGCTCTGCTCGCGTTTCAACAGCACTGGCGAGTGGATCACTCCGTCTTCTTCAACCCTTCATTCCTTCGCTTCTGAACACCAGGTTTCTCGGTTGTCCTCCAACTTCATGGCTGCACCTTTACAGTCTCCTTTCTGGATTCACCTCA
The DNA here is from genome assembly GCF_000243295.1 of Trichechus manatus latirostris. Lineage (NCBI taxonomy): Eukaryota > Metazoa > Chordata > Mammalia > Sirenia > Trichechidae > Trichechus > Trichechus manatus. The sequence goes on along the minus strand of NW_004443940.1, from coordinate 36,322,080 downwards.
TCTGACCAGCTGAGGGTGCTGGGCTCCCTTCTCATCTCTACCTATGTGTTCTCTCTCTCTCTCTCTTTCTGGCCGGGTCTTTAATTCCATCTCTAGGCCACTGACTCCCAAATCTGCCTCCAGCATTGACCTTTCTCCAGAATTCTAGGCCCACACAGCCTCTCCACATGGGTGTCTGATAGGCACATCCAAATTAATATGGCCAAAATAGAACCCTGGTTTCTCCCCACCCCAAACTGCCTCCTCCCTCAGTCCTCCCCATCTCAGTAAATGGTACCACCCAGTCGCTCAAGCCAAAACTTCCAAGGTTATCCTTGATTAGTCTCTCTCCATCACTACCCGCAAACCCAATCCATTTGTGAACTCCACGTCATCAAACAGGTCCTCGTCTCTCCATCTCTACTACAGTTATCAGACTCCTAACTGGATCAGCTGGACCCAATTTCCGCTTCGACACTCAGCAGTAAGAGTTATCCTTTGAAAATTCAGATCAGATCATGTGACTCTCCTCCTCATTGCCCTTGACATAAAATCTGAGCTCCTTTCCTTGTCCCCTCCAGCCTTCTTCCAGTCCTGTTGCTAACCAAGCATCAGCCATGCTGACCCTCTTCCAGGTCCTGCAACATGCCAGGCATCTTTTGCTTTGGGGAACTTGGCAATAGCCAATTCCTAATTCCAGAATCCTGCTGGCTGGTTCTTGGCTGTCATTCAGCTTAAACGGCACCTCTCCAGAGCGGCCTTGTCTGACTACCCATCCCAAGTAGTTCCCTCTTAAAACTAGTTGCTGTTGAGTGAATCCCGACTCACAGCAATTCCATGTGTGTCAGGGTAGAACTGTGCTCCATAGGGCTGATTTTTGGGAAGTAGGTCACCAGGGCTTTCTTCTGAGGCTTCTCTGGGTGGATTTCAATTTTCAAGCTTTTGGTTAGTAGCCAAGTACTTAAGGTTTGCATAACCATTTTTGCCACCCAGGGGCTCCATTATTTTCCTCTTACCCTATGTTATTTTTTCATATCAATAGCCTGTATTTTTCTTGTTTACTTATTTTCTGGCTCCCCCCACCAGAATGTAAGCTCCATGAGAACAACACCTTCATTGTCTTTTGTCTCCTGTTATGTCCCCAGCACCGACATCAGTGCTTGGCATCTAGGGAGCATTAATTAAATATTTGCTGAATGGTTGAGTTCCAAACTTCCTGTCTTTTGCTCCATAAATCCTGATACCTTCTTTATTAAGGTCTGCTCTGTGAAGCAATGACAGCTTATTCTTAGGCACTGAATTTTAAAAGTCGATACATATTTAGCATATGATTCATTCATTTGAAATTCTAGACTTTTGAAAGCATCTTGCAACTCAAATACTGTATTAATGGAAAAACTTTCCAATAATCAACCACACATATCTGGTATTTTACCAGATCAATAGCATTTATGAATAATAGTCACTATTTAGGTCCCAAAAAACCCATTGCTATTGAGTCAACTCCAACTCATAGCTACCCTATATGACAGAGTGGAACTGGCCCATAGGGTTTCCAAGGCTGTAATCTTTAGGAAGCAGACTGTCACATCTTTCTCCCATGGAGAGGCTGGTGGGTTTGAACTGCCAACCTTTTGGTTAGCAGCCAAGCGCTTAACCACTGCGGCAGTTTACATGCATTAAATTTTAATTCTCATATAACTATGAGGTGGGAACTATTACTGTCCCCATGTTACAAATGGGCCCAGTGTATTCGTTTTCTAAGGCTGTGTGGAAAATTACTGCAAACTTAGTGGCTTAAAACAACACCCATTTATTAGCTCACAGTTCTGTAGGTCAGAAATCTGGGCAGATATGCTGAGGGTCTCACAGATCAAAATCAAGAAATCAGCTGGGCCAGGTTCTTGGCTGGAGGCTTTGGGGAAAAATCCACTTTCAAGCTTATTCAGGTTGTTGGCAGAATCCATTTCCTCGTGGCTGTAGATCTGAGGTCCCGGCTTCCTGGCTGGCTGTCAGCTGGGGGTTGCTTTCAGCTCCTACAGGCTGCCCACATTCCTTGACACATGGCCCCCTCATGGCTTGAATCTCTGACTTCCTCTTCTGCTGCCAGCCAGAGAAAACTCTCCACTTTGAAAGAGATCACCTAATTAAGTCAGGCCCACCCATATAATCTCCACAGCTTAAAGTCAGTTGGCTTGGGACTTTAACTATGTTTGCAAAATCCCTTTACAGCTATCCCTAGGTTAATGTTTGATTGACTAACCAGGGGATGGAAATCTTGGGGTGGGGGCATCTTTAGAGTTCTTCTTACGATGCTGATATTCACAGAAGTTATGTAATTTGCTCAAGGTCAGACAACTAGTACTGGAGACTGGATTTGAACCAAGGAATTCTGGCCCCATAGTCCGTGACCCTAAATGATACTCTCCAGTGTAACAAGAAACCTAGTGTAGCTGTGGAAATCCTGCTAGGAGGGTGTTCTAGCAATCCTATGGGCAAGTGAGGTGCAGGGGCCACTTGGTTCATAAGGATTGGAACTATCCATGTGCCTCCTCCACTAACTCCCACACACCTCAGTTGTAACTGAAGACAAACATAGCCTAGAAGGTCAAGGCTCTGCTTTCAGATGGACTAGAACCTTGGATGCTTCACAATATCACACCAATCAGCAACTCCATTTCCAGGTTTACACGGCCCACAGAACTGGGTGACTCCCTTAAATCCGTTATCATCATCATGAGTGAAATCAACATGACTCACACTAATGAGAATATTGTTATTGTGCAAATGATGATTAGACCCAAAAAGGAGCCAGTGTTCACAAACGATTTTAATTAGAATAACTTCTAGCTAGCCATACAGGTCTTTAGTTTTCTTTTTTTTTTTTAATTTCGTCACTTAGCAGGGACAGGGCTCATCTGACAGCACTAATGTTTCCATTTAACACTGCGCTTTTCCTGGGGGATGAAGATGAGGTGCCGACATCCCCTTGAGGAGTTGTAAGACAGCACTCCCCGCTCTGTCCTCTCCAGTCATGGTGCCACAGCCCGTCTTGCTCTCAGTGGCGAGTTAGAGAGATGAGAATGTGACTTCCTTGAGTTGACGTTTGCAAGAAATGTGTGTCTGTGCCACGGCGGGGAAGACAACCACTCCTCTATACGCCAGCCAGCACTTAGTCTTCTTGGAAAGGCCCTGCCTCACACTATCCCAGGTTCCCTAGGATACAGACCAGGTCAGAGTTCCAGCTCCCCACGGCCAGTGTTCTCAGGTGCCGACTGGGCACAGCCGTCTGCACCATACGCGGCTGTCGTTTCTTGGGGAGCCGACACTGTGACCGAAAGGTTGCAGGCTCTTGCCATCAGCCATGACATCCTCAATTCTGCGGCTCCTCTGTTTTTATTTATTTAATTTTTATTGTTTAATTGTGCTTTAGGTGAAAGTTTACAGCTCAAGTTAGTTTCTCATATAAACATTTATACACACATTGTTATGTGACCCTAGTTGCTATCCCCGTAACGTGACAGCACACTCCTCCAGTCCCTTTCTGCCTTCTCATCTCACCTCCAGACAGGAGCTGCCCATTTAGTCTTGTGTATCTACTTGAACTAAGAAGCACACTCTTCATGAGTATCATTTTATGTCTTATAGTCCAGTCTATTCTTTGTCTGAAGAGTTGACTTCAGGAATGGTTTTAGTTCTGGGTTAACAGACAGTCCGAGGGCCATGTCTTCTGGGGTTCCTCCAGTCTCTGTCAGACCATTAAGTCTGGTCTTTTTACTAGAATTTGAGTTCTGCACCACACTTTTCTCCTGTGCCTTCAGGGACTCTCTGTTACGTTCCCCATCAGAACAGTCATTGGTGGTAGCCAGATACCACCTAGTTTTCCTGGTCTCAGACTGATGGAGTCTCTGGTGTATGTGGCCCCTTTTGTCTCTTAGGCTTATATTTTCTTTGTGTTTTTGGTGTTCTTCATTCTTCTTTGCTCCAGGTGGGTTGGGACCAATTGATGCATCTAAGATGAACTCTCAATAGCTTTTAAGACCCCAGACACCTCTCACCAAAGTGGGATGCAGAACATTTTCTTAATAATGTTTGTTATGCCAATTGACCTAGATGTCCCCTGAAACCATGGTCCCCAAACCCCTGCACTTGCTACACTGTCCCTCGAAGTGTTTGGTTGTGTTCAGGAAACTTCTTAGCTTTTGGTTTAGTCCAGTGGTGCTGACTTCCCCTGTACTGTGTGTTGTCCTTACCTTCACCTAAGATAATTCTTATCTACTATCTAGTTAGTGAATTCCCCTCTCCCTCCCTCCCCACCCTCGTAACCATCAAAGAATGTTTTCTTCTGTGTTTAAACCTTTTCTTGAGTTCTTACAATAGTGATCTCATACAATATTTGTCATTTTGTGATTGACTAATTTAACTCAGCATAATGCCTTCCACATTCCTCCATGTTATGAGATATTTCATGGATTCATCATGGTTCTTTATCCTTGAGTAGTATTCCATTGTGTGAATATATCATAATTTGTTTATCCATTCATCTGTTGATGGGCACCTAGGTTGTTTCCATCTTTTTGCTATTGTGAAAAGTGCTGCAGTGAACATGGGTGTGCATATATCTATTCGTGTGATGGCTCTTATTTCTCTAAGATATATTCCAAGGAATGGGATTGCTGGATAGTATGGTACTTCCATTTCTAGCTTTTTAAGGAAGCACCAAATCGATTTCTAAAGTGGTTGTACCATTTTACATTCCCACCAGCAGTGTATAAGTGTTCCAGTCTCTCCACAACCTCTCCAGTATTTATTATTTTGTGTTTTTTGGATTAATGCTAGCCTTGTTGGGGTGAGATGACATCTCATTGTAGTTTTGATCTGCGTTTCTCTAATGACTAATGATCGTGAGCATTTCCTCATATATCTGTTAGCTGCCTGAATGTCTTCTTTGGTGAAGTACAAGTTCATATCCTTTGACCATTTTTTAATTGTGTTATTCGTCTTTTTTGTGGTTGAAGTTTTGCAGTATCTTGTAGATTTTAGAGATTAGACCCTGATCAGATATGTCCTAGCCAAAATTTTTTTCCCAGTCTGTAGGTTGCCTTTTTAATCTTTTGGTGAAGTCTTTTGATGAGCATAAGTGTTTGATTTTTAGGAGCTCCAAGTTATCTAGTTTCTCTTCTGGCATTTGTGCATTGTTAGTTAGGTTTTATATCCTGTTTATGTCTTATATTAGGGCTCCTAGTATTGTCCCTATTTTTTCTTCCATGATCTTTATCATTTTAGATTTTGTATTTAGGTCTTTGATCCATTTTGAGTTAGTTTTTGTGCATGGTGTGACGTATGGGTCTTGTTTCATTTTTTTGCAGATGGATATCCAGTTATGCCAGCACCACTTGTTAAAAAGACTGTCTTTTCCCCATTTAACAGACTTTGGGCCTTTGTCAAATATCAGCTGCTCATAGGTGGTTGAATTTACATCTAGATTCTCAACTCTGTTCCATTGGTCTATATATCTGTTGTTGTACCAGTACCAGGCTGTTTTGACTACCGTGTTAGGTATAATAGGTTCTAAAATCAGGTAGTGTGAGGCCTCCCACTTTGTTCTTCTTCTTCAGTAATGCTTTACTTATCCAGGGCCTCTTCCCTTTCCATATGAAGTTGGTGACTTTTTTCTCCATCTCATTAAAAAATGTCCTTGGAATTTAGATCAGTATTGCACTGTATCTGTAGATCGCTTCGGGTAGAATTGACATTTTCACAATGTTGAGTCTTCCTATCCATGAACAAGGTATGTTCTTCCACTTGTGTAGGTCTCCTTTGGTTTCTTGCAGCAATGTCTTGCAGTTTTCTTTGTACATATCTTTCACGTCTTTGGTTAGATTTATTCCTAAGTATTTTATCTTCTTAGAGGAGCTCTTTTATATTTTAATTTACATAATGAATAGATGTAAGCTTGAAATTTTGGATTGCTTTTGCACCTCTTATTTCCTAATTGGTCAGATGTTACCTCGCACCACAGCGAAACTCATCAGGGACCATAAAATTTAAAGTTAGAGTATACCTTTGAGATCGTCTGGTCCAGGAATTGCAACCCTGATTTCCTTGGTCACCGGAGGAGAGCAAAATTAGCACAGAAGGACCCTGAAGAAGAACATGGCATCAGGATTGGAGGAAGACTCATTAACAACCTGTGTGGTGCAGATAACACAACTTTGCTTGCTGAAAGTGAATACAATTTGAAACACTTACTGATGAAGATCAAAGACCACAGTCTTCAGTATGGATTACACCTCAACATAAAGAAAACAAAAATCCTCACAACTGGAGTAAGCCACATCATGATAAATGGAGAAAAGATTGAAGTTGTCAAGGATTTCATTTTACTTGGATCCACAATTAATGCCCATGGAAGCAGCAGTCAAAAAATCAAATGACCTGCATTGCATTGAGCAAATCTGCTGCAAAAGACCTCTTTAAAGCGTTAAGAAGCAAAAATGTCACCTTGAAGACTAAGGTGCACCTGACCCAAGCCATGGTGGTTTCAATTGCCTCATATGCATGGGAAAGCTGGACAATGATTAAGGAAGACCGAAGAAGAAGTGACTCCTTTGAGTTATGGTGCTGGCAAAGAATACTGAATATACCACGGACTGCCAAAAGAATGAACAAATCTGTCTTGGAAGAAATACAGCCAGAATGCTCCTTGGAAGCAAGGGTGGTGAGACTACATCTCACATACTTTGGTCATGTTATCAGGAGGGTCCAGTCCCTGAAGAAGGACATCATGCTTGGTAAAGTAGAGGATAAGTGAAAAAGAGGAAGACCCTCAATGAGATGGATTGACACAGTGGCTGCAACAGTAGGCTCAAGTGTAACAACGATTGTGAGGAGGGGAGGGACCAGGCAGTGTTTTGTTCTGTTGTACATAGGGTCACTATGAGTCGGAACCATCTCAACAGCACCTAACAACAATAAGCCAATCACTATGGCTAGAAGAAGCCATACTCTGATTGACTTAGGCTTAGGAGCCCATCTGGAACCAATCACAGTATATTACCTGGTTTTGCTTGGCCCCATCAAGACTCTCCCTTGGATCTGAGAGTAGAGTCAATCCCAACTAAATGTCAAGGCTGCTACCAAGGCGGGAGAGTGGAATGAATGTGGGGCATCCATGGGGTGTATTCATCAGGGTCAAAGCCAGGGCAGATGGTGTTTTATGGGATAAAAGAGACCTGGGCCTGTATTTCTGCCCACGGATAGGAAAAGTTTGAAGATGTTGGAGGAAAACGGCCTAAGTTTGATTACGAGCAAAGTCCTAGAGAAGAAGTGAGGATGGAGAGAGATGAGGAAGGGAATAGGTTTGAAATGAGGGGAGGATGGAGAAGAGATCTGTCTGCTCAAGGGAGAGAAGGGATGCCGTCTCTGATGACCTCGAGTCCTCCGTGTAGGAGGAACAAGTGTCTGTGGAGACACTGCTGGCCAGTGTGGTTTCATGATACTTTTGGGGAAGCTCCACTTTGTACTTTTAACAGATTCTTTCCATTGAATAGAATTGCTATCATTTTAAGGGATAGGGCACTTTAAGACTAGGATTTTGATTTGCTTTTCGAATGAATAGAAAGCTTTGACTTGAAAATATGGGTTCCTCATCTGCCTTGCATACTTGTGCAGAATTTGGGAGAACAAATCATGAAATGAGAGGTGTGTGTGCAAAGACCTTTTAAAAGTTATTTGTGGGACTCCGTACAGCATGGTGGTTAAGACTGTGGGCTCTGAAGCCAGGCTGCCTGGGCTCACATCTGCGCTGCGACCTTGGCTCGATCCTGGGCCTCTGTGTGCCTGGCTTCTCTGCTAGAAAGTGGGGACGGTATCAGTACTTGCCACAGAGGCTCTTTCTGAAGATCAGAGGGACGTGTGTGTTTAGGACGGTGACAGCATACGTTGAATACCTTCAGGGTAAAAAGCTGTCGCTCTTTGCACAGCTTCTACGGCGTGCTAGAACGGACTATCTTTAGAAGTGAGACTTGATTATTTTCCTGATTCAAAGCATCCTAAATTTTTACAGGGTTATGGTCTCTGAGTGGTGCAAACGGCTTCCTAGATTACTAACCGAAAGGTTGGTGGTTCTAACCCACCCAGTGGCACTGCAGAAGAAAGTCTGGCCATCTGCTTCCATAAAAATTACAGCCAAGAAAACCCTATGGAGCAGTTCCACTCTGTAACACACACGGTCACCGTGAGTCGGAATTGACTCTACAGCAATGAGTTATTTTCTTTGGTAAAAGAGCATGCAGATGTTTAAAAGGTGTTTTCCAAGTGTTGTCGTTAAGTGTCATCAAGCCGTTTTCGACTCAGAGTGACCCCCATGTGACAGAGTAGATCTGCCCCATAGAGTTTTCTAGGCTGTAATCTTTACGGAAGCAGATTGCCAGGTTTTTCTCCTGTGGAGCCACTGGGTGGGTTTAAACCACCAACCTTTCAGTTACCAGCAGATCGCTTAGATGTTTGCACCACCGGGGTGCCTTGTTTTCAAAGTAGTGAGATACAAAGTGTCATCATTTTTTCCTTTCTGGTGGAAGGAGCAGGAATGAGCCAGCTTAGAGAATCCACTATAGAAAATTTCAGATGAGCAGTCATGGGGGATGGAGTGCCTATATGCCTTAAGGAAAGATTTATTTATTAAGATATTGGGAATGGCCTCCCCCTTCTCACGCCAACACCCTCCTCCCCTTTCCCAGCCCAGATGAGAAGAGCGGCTCAGTGGAAGGTCATCCGGGAACCGAGACGCAGGGAGGGTCTGATGCCACTCTGCATAGGTAGGGCACACTTCCACTAGCCCTCCATATGGTGCCCACACTGCTGCTTGAGGAGGACCTGGCTGCATGTCTCATGTCCTGCCCTGGAATGTTCCGGAAGGCTTAACGTGGCAGTGTTGTAGTTAAAGAAACCACTGCTGAAGTGATGTTATCTTTGGCAGGGCCCCTCCAGCAGGAGGGTGTGGTTGCCACTTGGAGCTTACATTTCCCAGCTAAATATTTCAAATTTCTTTAATTCAGGCCTGGTGTTACAATTATTTGACTCAGTAAAAATCTTCATAAGTAAGAAATAGGCTGGCTTTCCACATATAGGCTTGTCTTAGTCAGGGTTCTTCAGAGAAACAGAAAAAATTACATATACATATACATATACACACACATATACATATATATCACTATACACACATACTTCTCACCTATCGACTCTCTCTTTTGGCAGTTACACAGTGATGTAATTTGGCAGTTATGTGATGATGCAGTCGTCCTCCATTTTGTGATCTGATGTGGTTATCCACCATTTTCACAGAACATCAATTTTTGCATAATGACCTGGTCTTTGGAACCTAACCTTGTCAATAAGTGAGAAGTGTGTGTGTGTATATGTATATATATGTATATATATATATCACTATACATATATGGAGCCCGGTTGGCATAGTGGTTAATGAACTCGGCTGCTACCCAAAAGGTCAGCAGTTCAAATCCACCCACCACTCCTTGGAAACCCTATGGGGCAGTCCTACTCTGCCCTATACGGTTGCTATGAGTCACAATCGACTCAAAAGCAATGGGTTATACATATACATCACCAGATAGGTAGATAGAGACAGACAGACAGATAGACAGACAGTTGTATATGTATACCTAGATATTAACCATTTGTGGGTGGCACAAATGGTTAAGTGCTTGACTACTAGTTGAAAGGTTGAAGGTTCGAACCCACTGGAGGTCCTTGGAAGGCAGGCCTGGCTATCTGTTCCTGAAAGGTCACAGCTTTGAAAATCCTATGGGCAGTTCTACTCTGTCTTATAGGCCACTATGAGTCAAAATCAAATACACAGCACGCAACAACAAGAGTGCTCATCCATGACCTGCCATGTGTCGCCCTCCAGAAATGAGTGAGTTTAATGCAATGGCGGACAGAGGCCCTTCGTGGCTTCTCCAGATACTTCAGTGCATCACACGATGCTGCTCCCTTTCATTGCTTCATATACTTTAAAAATGCTTGAAGCTGTGGAAGACCACCTGACCCCCCGTATCCTTCAAAAAAAAAACTGGGAGACAGTCCATTCTCAGTTCTTGAATGTAAATATTCATCAACAACCTTAAAAACTTAGATTGCTATACATTTTTGTTCATTTAATTCCTTGTGACTTTAATATATGAATCTGGTGTATTCTTGAAGGTTGAAATATTGTTAGTAAAGATTTTATAAAACATTTAATCCTAAAAACAGGGCATGTTATTGTCAGCGGTCATCCAGTAAGGCACTTGCTCATGGCAACCCCACATACGATGGAACAAAACGCTGCCCAGCCCTGTGCCATCCCCATGTTCAGTTATGGATCCATAGGGTTTTCATTGGCTGATTTTCAGAGGCAGACTGCCAGCCCTTTCTTCCTAGTCTGTCTTTATCTGGAAGTTCTGCTGAAATCTCTTCACCATCATAGCAACACATAAGCCTCTACTGACAGATGGGTGGTGGCAATGCATGAGGTGCATTGGCTGGGAACTGAACCCAGGTCTCTTGCATATGAGGCAAGAATTCTTCCACTGAAGAATTCACCACTGCCCCCCACCCCCACCAAGCATGGCATGTACCTACCTCATAAATAGCTTTGAAGAGATTGTGATTTTAAATCCTGTGAGATGTTGTAGCAGAAGACCATATGCAGAAGAAAACATACTGAAATAGATACTATCAGGGCAAAGTAAACCCAGCCTCCTTAGAAAATAAGTATCCCACTCCCTTTCCTTCTCTGAAATGCCTTGAAAAGAGCAAACGTTTCCTAAAGGAGCCTTGCCATACACAACACTGCAGTGTACCCTTGAAATTCAAATGCACAAGAGACGTGTGCATTTTTTTTTTTTTTTTAGTTGTTTTCCTGTTTCCTAAACAGAGCTTTGCCCTGGGTAGGCGACCCCCGGCCTACGTGGGGTCAGTGGCCGGGTGTCTGACAGGCTCAGGCAGGGCTGCAGGGAGCTTGGGAACTGGACCAGCCCGGCTCACAAGTATGAAGAGAATGTTGAGAGAGGAAGTGGCGGCTGTGATTCAGCATGAGTCATCCCGTTCTACTGAGAATGAAGACGGAGCCCGAGGTGTGCGCCTTTTTTTTTTTTTTTTTTTTTTTTTGTCTTAATTGTGTGGACATCATTGGGAAATGGAGACAAATTAGTAACTGTATAGCTGCTGCTTGTTTAGTTCCAAGCTGACATTCTAGGCAAGCTCGGCCTGAGCCTGCATGTGTCTTGCTTTCTTCACGGCACAGTTCCTGCGACAGTGGAGACATCAGCTTCTCCCTGGTGAGTATGTTTCTGTCATTTTTTATGATCATTTGTGCAGTTTGCCTCTGAGTCTGAGCTGTGTTGGAGGGGTTGTGTCCTGGAGTGGACACTGTGTTTCGTTCAGGTCTTGAAGATGTATAATTTGGAAAAGTGGCTCCCTCTGCCCCCACCCTCGTAATGGCTATAATTTAGCCTGGTTGTCTGTAGAAATTTCCTAGTAATCAATTGTGGGTGTACAGGTCCATCACACATCGTGTTGTCTTGAAAAACATAGTGATGTTTGAGACACCTGGGCAGAAGCCCAAGTTTAGAGATGGAGGTGGGTGTACTGAGCTAACCCAAGGGTGCTGAGGTCGGGTCCCTTTCAGCTCCTCGGGGGGAGAAAGGAAGGCAGTCCCCAGGAGTTTCTGTCTGCGTGGGCTGTGCTGCCCAGTTTAGCACAAGAAACACAATAAAGAGGCAGAATGTTGGCTGCACCCTCTAAAGGCATGTGAATGATCCTGGGAGCTGATTTTAGGTCCTTTCCTTTTCCTTAAGCTCGAAAGTCAGATTGTGAAAAAATCACCAAGCAAATGTGCTGGGGGTGGGGGAGAGAACGGAGTCGCGGTGCCCGGCCTGACCTGGATGGGTGTTTCACAAGCCGTTATGATTCGGATGAAGCTGAGCTTTACTGTCAAGTAAAAGACAGGAAATATTTTTTTAAATGTCGCTCTAGTTACTGTAAGTGAAACAGTTAAAATGTCATAAATACCTTATGATAAACATTTTGAATTTGCTTAAAAAATAACATTTCAGTAAGCAGGGCATGACAGGAACGTTTTCAGCGCAGCCATTTGAGTGCGTGGGCTTCCTGGGTTAATAATGAGTCAGCACCCATTTCTAAAATTGGAGCAGCTCAGAGAAGCTTCAGTCGGCCCCTGAACACAGCCTGGAGGCTTGCCGGCCCCCTAGGAGTGTGTGCTGTTTGGTCTTGGGTTAAAATCAGCTGGAATACCTCCCCTGTTTGGGGGACCCACTCTCAGCTTTGTCCCGGGTGCTGTGGCTGAGAGGTCTCTGTTTCAGGACAGGCACATTTGACTTCCTCGGTAGCTCTTCTGGCTGATGTGATGACTTTTAGGTTCTGTCTGAATGGACCTGGTTTAATACACAGTTTGTTAAGTGAAAAATCCAGTGTTTATTGTGGCCTAGGGTGGCCCAAGGCCAGGGGCTGCATCTAGAATACTGTGATATTCTCCCATCTGCCACACTGGCTGAGCGACGACGTGCCAGGGACTCCATGGGCTTCAAAGCTGACGCTCCACACGGAGCACAGAGCCTGGGAAGGTTAAGTCGGCTTCAAACCAGAGAGCAGGATTCCGAGGAAGAAAAACCCGCGCGAACCTCACTCTTCTAATCTATACAATGACAGGAATGTTGAGAAAATGAGGAAACGTAAAATAGCTGCAGTTGCACCCCGCGGCTCAGGCCCAGATGCAGCGGTCTTTGAATCCATCCCCCAGTCGATTTGGGTTGGCCTTCTCAGAACTGCACAGGCTCAGATAGTGTGGAGGGAGGGGGCTTCAGACCATGACACCACCTGCCTCAGACAGCTGCTGTGAGGACTCGGTCAGTCAACATCTGCGAAGTCCTAGAATAGGGGCTGGACACAGAGGGGCTCCATCAATAGTAGCTACGTCTGGTTCTGCTGCTTACCTGGTGTATAACAAAATACCACAAATCGGGTCCCTCGTAAGGACAGAAATCTACTGTCTCACAGTTCTGGAGGCTTGAAGTCCAAATCAGGGTATTGGCGGTGTTGGGCCCTTCTGAGGCTCTGAGAGACAGTTGGTTCCAGGCATCTTCTGAGCTTCTGGTAGCTTCAGACATCCCTTGGCTTGGAGCTACAGCATCATATGCTGTCCTTCCTGTGTCTCCCTGTCTCTGTGTCTCTTGCCCTCTTTTTAGAAAAGGACCTAACTGATCATTCCTCAAAGACTCTATTTCCAAACAAAGTCACTTTCACAGACACTGAGGGTTAGGATTTCAACATATCTTTTGGGGGGACACAACTGAATCCACAGCACATTGAAGATGTTGGGGCTTGCAGCCGTCAGTTAGCTCCATGACTTTTTCAAGAAAGATCCTGTGATTGCAATGCAGTAACAGTTGTTCTCAAGCTGAGTCAAAGCCACACAGGTGTCAACACAGAGCTCTCAGTGAAGCAAGGTCTCCCAAGATCGCCATTTGGTCTCTCTTGGTGAATTATCTCTGTAAGAGCTCAAAGATATCCCATCTTTATGGCAAGAAGGGCCTGCAAAACCCAAAATGTTTTAGGCGATGACTCAGCAATTCATGCACACTAGCACTTTCTCATGGTTCCGCTTCAGAGAAGGAGCCAGAACCGAGTGTGTGTCTGGCTGGGTCGCAGCTCTTTACACCCTGCTGGATGAGCGGTGTTGGGAAACGGCTTTTAGATGGGAATCTTTATTCTGGAAATTGATTGCATTCTTTCAGGTGGATTAAGGCGGTTGTAGGAATTCTGGAAGTTGACTTACCTCTTCGCCGTTTGACCTGTGGTGAACTGATATCGTTACTTTTATAATCTGGAGAAACAATCCACGAGAAAGAAAATAAGCTCATGGATATGTATGAAAACAGAGCATCTGTTACCATGAGTTGCTGCCTTGTCGCATTTTTCCAACGACCGAAAGAAGCCGGGTCTAAGTATAACGAAGGCAGGGAATTAAAGAGGAAGTCATTCTATAGCAGAACAGTTTTTTTAAAGGACATGCGCTGCAAAAGGAAAACACTGGCAGTGTGATAGTGTGATGCTGTAAGAAAATTGCTCAGTGCCCTGTGGCCATGGTTCCCTCAGCCCAGGGACCAGCCTGTGACTTGCTGGCCCTGTGTCCCACTCTCGACTCCTTGCCAATCCCTGACTTGGGCTCTCATTACCTCCTGCCCAGAAGGTGTCCACAGGGCCCGCCTGGTGTCCCCTGGGCTGCAGAGTGCGTTAAGCGTCCGAGCACGCGTAGGCAGGTCACTCTCAGCTCACAGAGCTCGTGGGTGATCCCTGCATCCTATATGCAGCAAGCCTGCTCACTGGATGCCCGGCCTACCTGCCACAGCTCTGACCATCCCGTACTCTCTGCATCAAGGCAGACAAGCTACCTTCCTCTTTGAAATCACCGCAGGACTTGAGTAGCACCTTTCCCCACACCTCCTGTTTTCCTTGGGCATTGTTTGCATGCTTGTCTTACTCCCATTCTCTTGGTGTGAAATGTGTCCAGAAAGGGCCAGGGAGGGGTTGAGAAGCTTCCAAAGTCACGCGCCTGGGTCACAACATCTTTCCCGGCACTCACAACTGTAAGGCCTGGGGTAACTTACTTAACTTCTTTGTGCCTAAGTTCACCATGCTCGTGGGCTCTCGTGAAGATTTCATGAATTGGTGCACAGAAGTTGCAAGGGGACTCAATAACTGTTAGGCACCTATTTACTTATTCAGAAATATAACCAGACCCTTTGTAGCTCCTCGTGGGCGGGCCCTCTGCCCTGTGGGCAGCCATAAAGAATTGACTCCCATGCCCCTGAATGGAGAGCCCTTCGGTGTCATCAGTTCCATGGTATGCTCTGCATTTGCAGGAATATTATTCATTATTCAGTTGGGTAAATAGGAAATGCTCCCCTGTTCTCTCCTGGAAAAGCTGTGGTTCTAGAATCCATCATCATTAACCCCATTGTCATCGTTATCACAATAAGAGCAGGCCCCATTTTATTCAGCTCCAACCACGTGGTAGTAACTTTACATTCCAAACCAAACCACACCAGTTGTTGTTGAGTTGACTCTGACTGATGGCAACCCCGTGTGTGTCAGAGTAGAACTGTGCTCCCTTGAGTTTTCAATGGCTGATTTCTTGAAAGTAGATCTCCAGGCCTTTCTTCCAAAGTGCCTCTGGGGGGACTAGAACCTCCAACCTTTTGGTTAGTAGCTGAGTGTGTTAACCTTTAAGCTCTCCATCCCCCTGCTAGCACACACCTTGGAAGATAAGAAGGACGACAGGTTACTTGACTCATTCAAGGTCTGAGGACTCCCAAGCAGGTGTATCAGACACAGCTGTTGCTTCAAAGAGTGCGTCAGTGCGGGGAGCCCCTCGTTCCCACTCAGGAGAGGAGGTTGAGGAAAAGAAGCAGTCTTCCTCACGAGAGCAGGGGAGTCCTGCTCAGCCAGTCCCTGAGGAGCACTGGGGTAGGGGATGGAGCCAGTCCTCAGGCCCAGGTTAGAAATCTAGCCAGACTGAAGCCAGAGGCCAGAAAATCCAGGACTGCTGGCCTTGGACCTGCCTGAAGGGTGGAAGCAGGTGGACTCTGTGCTCACGCTTCCTGTCTAAAGCCGTGCAGAGTCAACTTACGGTGATCTAGGTTCTGGTTGTTTGAAAATCATCACAGTACAAGGAGATGACTCACATTGAAAAAGTTAAGTAACATACACTTAAAATGAAACCCAAGATGAACATGATCTTGTTTTCCCTGCCAATTCCAAAGAAAATTCCAGAGCCTGCAGTGCCTCGGAAGCCAAGTCCTCACACTCCATTCTGCAGGAGGCTCAAAAGAAGAACCAAATGCGTCTTTTTATCCATCTGCCAGCTCTGGTATTGCCTCGTAAAGTCAAGCATAGCATGTCCTGTAAATCTCCTCCCTGAGTATTTGTTTAAGCTCTGCACGCCGAGAATTACCTGTACTATGTCAGTCAGTTGTAAATGGTGCTAATTTGTGGGGAGGTTTTTGCTAAAATTGCCAGGATCTCTCTTTGCCCACAGTGCATGGGTGGGTAGTGGTGTGCATGGCCCAGGGCTGTGGGGTAAGGGTGGGGCTCCCACAGTTTCCAGGAGGGTTCTGGTTAGACCACAGAGCTCGGTCAAGGAAGTCCAACAGGAGGAAACTGGCCTACAGGAAGAAGACATGGGCGGGAAGCTCAGCGGGTCTCAGGGAATTCCTTCTGATCAAAAAACTTGACTTGATTGCATATGGTGTCATTGGAAAACCTAAGGTTATGGCGAATCTCACCTACTGTGATTCTCCTGCTTATCTATTGTTTTCAGGATCGATTACCAGGCAAGCATGAGCTTCTGTTACAGGCGCTTTCAGCCCTCCTCCCACCTCCCTCCCCCCACCTTTAAATTTATTGTACTTGAAATATTGGAATTTGCAATGATGGCAGAAAATGTATCATTTTAGCTGTTCTCTCAGAATAAACCATTTACAGAGAGGTGGGAGGGGTGCAGGATTTCTATCAATTAGGCTAGATATAAAGGCAGTGGCTCCAACGAGAATCAGGATTAACTCTTTCTCACACAAAATAAGACTGGGAGTAGGTTCTTCCATCTCTCTGCTCTGTCTCCCTTAGTACTGGCGTCCTTTCTCAAAGTTTTCTCTCTTACGGTTTTGAGAAGGCTGCTAGAGCTCCAGCCATCACCTCTGCATTCCAGACAGGAAGAAGGAGAGAAGTGTGGGGCCAAAGGTTAAGCCTCTTTGGTGTCAGGCTCCTTTAAAGAGCTTTCCTAGAATCCTGCGCTAACCATTTCAGCCTATGTCTTTTATTGGCCATTCTATCTGCAAAGGAGCCTTGGAAACAGGTTTTTAACTGGCCACATTGCTGCCATTGACAACATAGGGCTGTGGTTGGTAACACAAGAAGCAGAGAAGGATGGGTAGTGTGTGGGCAACTGGAAGTCTCCACCAGAGACTGTACCTGAAGACCACTGGGTTTATACTTTACAGCATTCTCTGCAGTGTGAGTGGACCTGGGACATAACACTTAGCTTCTCTGTGACCAGGGTCTGCTTTGTGAAATAGCCACATTGCTCCCACCACAGTATGAGGAGGGGTACCTAGGGGATTGTGCCTTCAAGGGCTTTCAGTGACTTGGAGGATGGCATCAAAGGGACTGAGATCTCGTGTTTGATTTTTGTGTTATACCCAAATATAATTCTTTTTCGTTCATGCATTTAGTAAATATTTATCTTGTGTCCAATAACATGTTAAGAATGATTCACACAATGTTTGTTTATTGTGTGCTTACTTGGTACCAGACACTTCTCTGGATACTGTGCAGCGTGACCTCACTTAGCCCTCACAGAACTGAATGTGGTGATTCTACCACGACCTATCATCCCAGTGAGGAAGTTGAGACACAGAGGGGTTAAGGAAGTTGCAAAAATTCACACCGTTAGTAAGCAGAGGAGCTCGGCTTTGCACCCAGGCATGCTGGCTCTGTGACCACAGGGATGTAGAGGAGGACTAGCAGAGCAGACAAAGGCTCTGCTGTTGTCTGTTGAAAGAGACACAAGTCCAGCAACGTCAGGCCGTCAGAAGTGCCACCAGGAGACTTGCTGAGCACAGGGAGATGGGGGATGCTTGTCTTCTGCAGCACCTCCTGCCTAGAGGGCGCATCCCAGAATCACATCACAGAATGGGGTCCCTGCTGGGCATCCTTCCTCCGCCGAGGAGGACACACCAGGAATCTCAGTTCTGTCTGGGCTCATGATCCACCTATCCCTCTTAGCCAGCTCTTCCAGCGCGCATGCTCCTGCGTCCAGAGCACGCCATTGCAGCCCGAGGAGGTGGCAAGGAACGGTCCAGCTCAGGCTACGTTACAACAGAGAACAAAGTGGTGGAAGTAGAAGAAGAGTTTCATGTCCAAAGAAATAGGATTTATTAGATAATTTCTCCCACGCCAAGGCCGGAGAAGGCGAAGCGGTGGCATTCCCTGGCCCACGCCAGCCCCCCGTTACTTAGCGGTACCGCCAGCGCCATGAGGACATGTCATGACATCATGGGTTCGGGGGTGGGCAGGCTTGCTGTCACTCCTTCTTGGACCTTCGATAATCTGTGCCACATTGAGGCCTTGCTGCCCTCCTCCAACCTCCTGGGCTTTGGGAGCCTGGGCGCTTTGCCTGGAGACGTGACTATTTTTGGAGTGGCTTTACCTGCACAATGCAAGAAGAGGTTGGAGAAATCACTGCTGACGTTCAGTCTGTCTGTCTGTCAGCAGCGTCTGTCAGGGTGGAATTGCCTTCCGTGTCTCTGGTACAGGTGGAGGGCGAAGGGCTGCAGCCTGACTTCCAAGGCTGGAGGTGCTTTGCTTTCATGGACTTCTTCCTCATAAAAAAAAATTACAACTGCCTTGGTATAAAGACAAATGTGACCCAGGCTAGATTTATTATTACATATTCACTTTTATTATATTCCTGTTTTTCTTCTGATTTTAAAATAAAATTAAAACATTTTTGTGGGCCCAGGCCCTGTGCCCCCATGTCCTGGGAGGGTGGAGTGGAACCACAGGCCTGGGCGTGGAACGTGTAGTGGGTCCCCAGAGGGCCAGTCGGGCATGGTGGATGCCCCTACAGCAGCATGCAGGGTGACACTACCCTTAACCCTGCCTCTGGGGATGGCAGATGTGTTTGGCCTTTTGTGTATTGAAAACAGCCACAGCACTCACTGTAGCTTTGGAAATGACAAGGATTTTCACAGCAGGCTTGTCCATCCTGTCTCCGTTATTTCTCCATCATCCCTCATTCTCTCTTTAATAATTTGCTATACACACTCAATTTATTTGTCAAGTAGGTATGCGTTTCAGTCTGCAGTGCTAAGGTATCCAAAATGTAACATTACTTGATTCTCTGAATCTCTAAATGATATTAAATCTACTCCAAGCTCCTGCTGCCTCTCTCTCTCACCCCCTCAACCTGGCTATTGGGAAATTCAGGTTCTGCCATTATTGGGGGTCCCTGGTATCATCACACAGCACAGAGTTATGTGGTACAGAAACCAGGGAGGGGGCTGTCCCTCATCTGAGGTGGTCATCATCATTGCTGCTTCAACATCTCCAGATCTGTGGGCGTGAGTCTCCAGGAGCTGTGTCAGCTGGGCAGTTGTCTGCACCTCTCAGTGGTCCATCCCCGACCACAGTTATCCTACCAGAAATGTGCCACCGTGTGAGCCCCATTCTCCACAGACACCCTCAGCCTGATGGGGACACCCTCTGCGTGCCTTGTCCTGACAGCTGCTGACCCCTACTGAGCTCTTCCTGGCTTGGGCCTCCCACCTCAGCCTGGGGGCCCAGAAACAGCAATGATAGCAGAGGAGGCAGAAACCTAGAACTCCCAGGGGCCTGGCGGAGTCACCTGGTGTCTTCTTGTGGCTTCTCAAATTCTCTAGAACTCTCTGTGATGACGGACTGTTCTGGATCTGTGCTGTCCAATACAGTGGTCACAAGCCACACAGGGCTATTGAGCTCTTGAAATGCGGTCAGTATGACTGAGGAACTGAATTCAAAATTTTAATTAATTTATATTTATATTTAAGCAGCCACATGTGGCTACCCATTGCCATCAAGTCGATTCCAACTCCTAGTGACCCTATAGAACAGAGTAGAACTGCCCCATAGGGTTTCCAAGGAGTGGCTGGTGGATTCAAACTGCTGACCTTTTGGTTAGCAGCCAAGCTCTTAACCACTTTGCCACATGTGGCTAGTGGCTACCATATTGGACAACACAGGTCTAGAACATGGGTTCTTGATCTGGCAGCTTTGAAAGATGTGCCATCACCCTGATAGCAGATGTGGTGCTGGGAGAGAGTACCAAACTGAGCACCACAGTGTTCTGTGGAGTGGGCCCTGCCCTCAGCAGATCCTCAAAGGGTTAGTGACCCCTTCAAGGTGGAGGGCCCCTGGGCCAGTCAATGGCGCACCCTAGGCTCCACCACAGGTGGTCACCAGCAGAAGCCTCAATGTTCCCATCTCAAGTGGGCTCTTGGGGCCTGTGTGTGCCCCAGGATGGAAGTACCTGTCCAGGATCCTGGACCTAGGGCAATTCTGCACTTCACCTGGACTAGGAGAGCCTCAGGGGAGTTATGCACACAGCCAGATTATCAGGGTTTGTGGTATCTGAGTGTGAACTTTCCTGTATGGAGACAACAACAGTTGGTTCTAACTCATGGCGACCCCAGGTGTGTCAGAGCAGAACTGTATTCTAGAGGGATTTTAATGGCTGACTTTTTGGAAGTAGATCGCAGTTCTTCCGAGGCACCTCTGGCTGGATTCAAACCACCAACCTTTTGGTTAGCAACGATTTGCCCCACCCAGGCTCTCTGTGTGGAGATAGGCGTCTTAGTGTTTGATTGTGTGAAGCCGTTGCAGGGACCAGCTGGACTGGAGGAAAGAAATTTCAGGTCTGGCTCTTGGCACTGTCCTACAAATCCCCCAGGCTTATTTTCTTCTCCTTCGGTTTTTAAAGGGGA
Organism: Trichechus manatus latirostris; assembly: GCF_000243295.1. Taxonomy (NCBI): domain Eukaryota; kingdom Metazoa; phylum Chordata; class Mammalia; order Sirenia; family Trichechidae; genus Trichechus; species Trichechus manatus. The sequence continues at coordinate 36,301,501 of NW_004443940.1, read as the reverse complement.
AGCATTCCATTGTCCAGCCATAACTGATAAAACACACACAAAACTGTGGGGAGGGCACTGAGATAGCACTTGGCCCAGGCCTCGGCCCCTTTGCTTTCTCCTGCCCTCTCCATTGTGTCTCTGGTACAAGCTATCCTGAGTGCAAGTAATACCCCTGAGTGTGTGGGATGGTGGCCCTGTCACCTCTGCCCTGCAGCCACTTCCCAAACTCCAGAATTTCTCTCCTGACCACTCCTCCAGCCAAGAGCCCTCAGTCTGTCTTTGGGGAGGACGCAAGGCACAGTGAGGAGGCCACAGCCAGGGTCAGGCCTCAGCACGGCCACCGACTTGTTGCAAGGCAAGTGACTCAAAGCCTACTTGTCCTTGTTTCTTCACAGCCCAACGGTTAAGTGCTTGGCTGCTAACCAAAAGGTTGGCGGTTCAAACCTACCCAGCAGCTCCATGGGAGAAAGACCTGGCCGTCTGCCTAGAAAACCCTACGGGGCAGTTCTACACTGTTGACTCAGCAGCACCTAACAACAACAAAAAAACAGGAATGTAGCAATCATTGCCCCAGATGGTTGTTTTGAGGATAAAATGAGTTAGCCCATGAAAAATTCTTAGGGAAGTGATGCACATGGGAAGTGCTCAATAATATTAGCTGTTATTATTGGAAAAGATGCCTTTTTGTTATCTACTCCTGACTTGGCAGCCTTTCTCTGTGCCCAGGATCCCCACCTAGCAGTGATTCATCCAGACCGACTCCAGAATCCCAGGAATTCCACAATCCTGCCTCTGAGTTTCATTTTCTCAGGCCCAGGGGCAGCGTTAGTTGTACAGTACTTGACCTGTTGGGAAAAGAGTTTTCTCCTTTCATTCATTCAGTCATTCGTTATCCAGCACATTGGTACGAGACCTACGGGAGCAGGTGATGAACAAGTCTGTGCGTGGCAGGCTGTGAGGTAGCTGGTAAGGAGAGCAGGGAGGGGAGAGGGTGGTGTGGGGAGCAGCCTCTTATACAGAGGGTGGTCCCGGAAGGCCCCTCTGATGAGAAGACATGTGAGCAGAGATCCAAAAGAAGTGAGGGCTGTGTATCTGTGTGTTGGTTTGTTTTTCCAGTAGGAATATGGCAGCCAGAGTGGGGGACATGAAGAGGGAATCAGGGAGAATCTGGGGAAGGTGGTAGTTGTGACTATGTCTATGCCAGTAGAAGAGACTTGGAGTCAGAAGCCGTGGGACCGAGTCCTGGCTCCCCGCTTCGAGTAGTGTGGCCATGAGTGAGTCACTGGACCTCTCTGATCCTCTGTGAAGCATGGGTGAGGTGACTGCAGTGGCAGAGGTGCTACACCCCAGCTTGGAATCATCACCCCTTGGAGTGATACTCTTAACTTTGAGTCCTGGTTTCTCTGAGTTCAAAAGCCATCACCCACCATGGGAGCCCCTGTATATAAATTCCCCTAAGGGGCCACAGGAAACCCTGGTGGCATGGTGGTCAAGAGCTATGGCTGCTAACCAAAAGGTGGGCAGTTTGAATCCACTAGGCACTCCTTGGAAACTCTATGCGGCAGTTCTACTCTGTCCTTTAGGGTCACTATGAGTCGGAGTCGACTCCACTCAACGGCAGCAGGTTGGGTTTGGTTTAAGGAGCCACCTTTGGTGGTGCAAGAAGTTTGAGATCAGCTGTTAAACTAAAGGTTGGCAGCTTGAACCCACCCAGTGGTTCTGCAGAAGAAAGCCCTGGTGAACTGCTTCCATAAGGATTACAGCAAAGAAAATCCTGTGGAGCAGTTCTACTCTGCAATACACGGGGTCACCATGAGTAGGAATCAACTTGATGGCAATGGTTTGAATGGCTAGAAATTATCTAAAGTCTGCTTTCTGGCACTTCCACATATTGGACCTAGCTCTGTCCCCTGAAGCCACTCAGTCATGGCAATTATCATAATTAGGATCATAACTCGGCACGTTCATTGAGCACTTACTGTGTTCCAGAAACTGCTAAATTATAAAAGGATCCCCAGCTTTCTCCATGCCAGAGCCCTCCAAACTTCACAGCATCACTGCTTAGGTTCCAGCTCCTCTTCTTCCCACGGCTCACCCACTCATCTCCCTTCCTGAGCATGGACTGCAGTTTTCCATGGGCTTCTTCAAGTGAGCACAGCATCCTCTCTTGTCCTGGGTCCTAGGCTGAGGTTCTCTGGAGACTGTATCCTCTGTTAGGTCCACACTGTACTCAGCCAGCTGTGAGTTTGGGACACGCAGTATAGCCACGTGTCCCTCGTTCTGCACTTGAGGTTTGTTTTCTACCCAAGTAGAACTTCACACTCATCCTTAGTTTGACCTAGATTTGGCCCACATATTCTCAAACATAAAAGACATACCTTTGTGTCATCTGCAAGTCTGAGACTCATTCCTTTTCCATCTTCATCTAAATGGTGAAGATGGTCCTTTGTGTCAGTGTAGACCAAGAACGGAGCCCGTGACACCCCACTAGAGACCGTCCTCGAGGTCGCCAGCATCCCAGACTCTCAGGCACCTCACTAAATACAAACACCCACCTTCCTGCACATGCTCCACCATGAAGCAGATCGTGAAACATACCATACAATCCAGTGTGTGATGTGATCCCATAAATGAATGGAGTGATAATTCAGGCACTCAGCAAAACCCTGTTACTCAAGAGCAGAGTCCAGGAATTCCCCTGATGGGGGTCCTACCTCCCTCTCTCCTGCTCTCCCTTCCCTCCATCCTCAAGCATGGTGGGGTTTTTGACAAGGCTAGTTAACTCTATGGCAGCTACTAATTAGATATTAGCAGTAAGTTACCTTAAACATCCAGAACACATGCACGCTTGGTTGTTGATAATGGCCGTTTTAGTCCTTTATACAGTCGAATCCTCAGAGTTCGTGGCTTGGATGCGTTTGATTTGCTTCCAATAAGCTTTCCAAGCTGGCGCGGCTGAGCCTGTCCTCGGCAGACAGGTGGCCCAGCAAGGCTTCCCTCTGTGTGGAGGTCCCTTTGAAGTCCCCAGAAGAGCCTGCTCTGAGTCACACTCCTCAGAGGGGAGGAGTGACACAAAATGAGTGCAGACTGCCACCCAGCAGCACCAGAGGTGACTGCACACACTCCTGGTGAGAAAATGACTGGCCTGTTCCTCTCTCACCTGTCCAACGTGCTTCTCACCTGCTCTGCTATTTACCTGCTGAGTCCATTACAGGAGGCTCTGGGAGAGAACAGGAAGGGCCATCCGAGAGGCGGCAAGCGGCCGCCTCCCCCAGCCCTTACGCAGCCCCCTCTCAGCATGTCCTCCTCTCCACCCGTCCTCCTGTTACCAAAATTATTAGAATCTCCCGACTCTAATTTCTGTCATTCTCTGTGAAAATCAGTAGTCAGTGGTAGGGGACGGACATCCTTTGGAGATGGAAATCTTGCTCCGTAGTTCAGAAAATAGGGGCCCCCCGGATTACCTGAGTGAACTGATTGAAAACAGCATATAATTCCTCAGTCCTGTATGGTGGGAAAGAGGAGCCCTTGGTTCTCACGGCTGAGGTTTTCATTCATCTCTCCTGCAGGAATTAGAGGAAGTTAACTGTGCTCTTAAACCCTATTAGTGAATCAACTTAAGGCCAAAAGGGCCTCCCGGCAACCACAGGAAATGGAAAACTATTGTGTATGAAGTGCCTTCAATGGACCAGGTGTGAGCTGGTGCTTTACATCTATTAACTTGTTTAACCCCCATGTCAGTGCCACAAGGGCTGGGTATTATTAACTCCATAATGCAGATGGGCAAACTGATGCTCTTGACAGCTCAGGGTACACGGTTGGAGGCAGAGCCAGGATTGCCAGCCTCGCCCTGTGTACCAGGGATCTCCAACAGGCCTCATGTCTAGCTTTGCTGAATTCTACTTTCCAAGACCAGTTACAGATTAAAGCCTTAAAAAAAAAAAAAGAAAAAAAAAAAAAAAAACTGTTGCTGTCGAGTTGATTTGGACTCATAGCAACCTTACAGGACAGAGTAGAACGACCCCATAGTGATTCCAAGGCTGTAATCTTTATGGAAACTGACGACCACATCTTTCTCCTGTGGAGCAGCTGGTGGGTTTGAACTGCTGACCTTTTGGTTAGCAGTCAAGCAATTTAACCACTGCACCACCAGGGCTCCTTAAAGCCTTTTGGGATTATTCAAATAAATTATTTCCAAGAGACTAGAACTTTCTTTGTGAACCCTGCCCAGGTAGCTTTTCCATGGCCTCAGCGGTGTCTCACCAGAAGCTCTGTGGTTAGCTTGGGGCGCCCCGTGCCACAGGCACCTCCAGGTACTGGAAAGGGCTTCTCATCACAAGTGGTGGGTGATCTTCAGCTGAAGCTTTTCAGCATCTGTTGGGATGAACAAAGAGAACGTCTCTTTCAACCTACAAATATGATGAGTAAGGGAATAGAGTTTTCAAATTTATTTTTTGAATAAGGTACAAAAATCAAACTGTATGAGAAGTGTCCAGTGAAAAGCACATTCCTACCCCAGTTTCCCACCCAGTTCCCTATGACCACCCTTCCGTAACCCTGTTAGTACTTTGTATCCCCTTCCAGAGTTTCTTTTTAAGCAAATATGAATGCTTGTTGTTCTTCCCCCTTTTCCACGGAAACTGTTACAATGGTTTTTAAACGTCAAATCACTGTCATGTCCCAAGACACTCACCTGCATGTTTTAAGCACAGCTGCTCTGTATTGGGGGCTGCTGCTTCTCAGGGCACAGGTGAGGCTGGCCAAGCTGCCCCTTCTCCCCCTGTGCTCCATTCCCGTCTGGTGCACTGGGGCCCTGAGGTTGTCCAGGCTTCTCGACGGGAGGTGGGGAACAAGAGTGGCCCTTGGTCTGCCCCTCGCTCGCATAAGGAAGGCACCATGTGTGGTCTCCGTGTCCCCAGTGACACCCCAGGCAGCCAGGACCTGAGCAGGAGGGCACAGTCTAACCGCACACTAAGAACCTCACGAGAAAATCGGAACTTTCACCAACATTGTCTTAAAGGTGCGTTTTCCTGCTCTTTGCCTCCCTTCCACATCCATCACTCCGGACTGCACAGCTTCCAGAGCAAGGGCAGAGGTCCGAGGGACTGTAAAGTCACACTTTATGCAGGGACTTTTGGGTGCATTTCCCAGTTCTTGAACAAGGCTGCTGTGAGCCTAACAAGACATGGGTTCAACAAATAGTTCAGAAAACAGGAACTATCAATTCATGAGAATTTAAAGAAAAAAAATAGTTTAAAGAACTGAGAAGTTGCCACATTATAGTGAAAGAATATCGGGTATTGGAAATGACAAAAATGAGTAATTTTCACCTCAAAGACCCGGTGGAGTCTGTCCCACAAGAGGTAACCACACACAAACGTGGGCATTTCTTATAATGCAATGGTATTTACAGTCAAGAGGTTTATTTCTGAGTATTTCATAAGAAGTCATTTTAGCAGCAAAGGTAGCTTTAAGCAATGAGTATCTGTCAAGAAAGTGAAACTTTGACTTCAAAATCAAGGGCAAGATAAGCACAGACTCAGAACTAGAGAGGACCGCCACCCACTGCCCACTTGGCACTCTCACGTGCTTGCCCCTCAGCTCTGGGCATCATGATCCATGCGGGGAGGCCCCGGAGAGACGGCCCACGGATCATCCCACACTTCAGAAATGTGAAAGGGCAGCTGGAGGCAGCCAAACTTGGTCACCTGTGCTCCACGTGGGCCACACATCCATATAGCTGGGTGGTCTTCACAGTTTGCTGCATGTGTCAGTATTTTAATGTTTTTAATATTATTTTTTATTTGTAAAATTGAGAACATCATTTGAGGCAAAGCAAAAACCATATGTAAAAGATTATTTTGTCTGTAGGACGTCGATGACTTGTTATTTTCACGTAAAATCTAAAGAAAATATAAAAGCCACAGGGGACAGGGCGCTGAGGTGCTGGGTGGCTGCCCCAAGGTAAGAAAAGGGCTCCATGCTGCCCACTGCGGTCATGACACTGGAAGTGGGGTTTTAGAAGAGAAAATACAAGGAAGAAAATGATACCCGTATTCCTACAATCCACTGTTTCCATTCAGGCACCTTTCCTTTTAACCCTTTCCTCCATATATATTTGATAATTACATAAGTAATCTGTAACAACAGTTAAGCACTCAGCTGCTAGCCGTAATGTTGGAAGTTTGAACCCACCCTCAGGAAAAAGACCTGGCAATCTGCTTTCATAAAGATTACAGCCAAGAAAACTCTATGAGGCAGTTCTACTCTGTCACATGGGGTTGCTATGAGTTGAAAATCGACTCCACAGCACCCAACAACAACAAAACATAGAATAATATAGTTGATGTAACACCTTTTCCTCGTTTCCACCTTACTCAACCTTACTTAACCTCCTTGGAAATGGGCTGCCCCCTCTCTACGGTGCTTACTGTGTTTAAAATTTGCCCTCCCTGCTGAAGAGTGTTATAGCATAAATACAATATGATTGCAGTTACGCACTGAAAAAAAAATTTAAAGGATTAAACGCAGACCTCAGAAATTTTTGTTTTAAAAACAACTACATAACCTAGCAGATTGTTCTAGGGAGAGATGGTTTAAAAAGAGAAGGTCCACGGCCTACTAACTAGTCCCTGAGTGAATGGGGAAATTATAGAACAATGTCATTAATACAACACGCAAGTAAAATTCTACTGAAGATAATTCAAAAACAGTTGCATCAACTGCCAGGAATTCAAGTCGGATTCAGAAGAAGAGGTAGAACTAGAGATATCATTGCTGATGTCAGATGGATCTTGGCTGAAAGCAGACAATACCAGAAAGATGTTTGCCTATGTTTATTGATTATGCGAAGGTATTTGACTGTGTGGATCATAACAAATTATGAATAACATTGTGAAGAATGGAAATTCCAGAACACTTAATTGTGCTCATGAGGAACCTGTACATAGACCAAGAGGCTGTCTTTTGAACAGAGCAAAGGGATTCTGTGTGGTTTAAAAACAGGAAAGCTGTGCATCAGGGTTGTATCCTTTCACCATGCTTATTCAATCTGTATGTGGAGCAAATAACCTGAGACGCTGGACTATATGAAGAAGAACAACGGCATCAGAATCTGAGGAAGACCCATTAACAATCTTCCATATGAGGATGACACAACCTTGCTTGCTGAAAGTGAAGAGGACTTGAAGCACTTACTGATGAAGATCAAAGACTACAGTCTTCAGCATGGATTACACTTCAGCATAAAACAAAAATCCTCACAACCGGACCAAATAAGCAACATCACGATGAAAGGAGAAAATAGTGAAGTTGTCAAGGATTTCAATTTTCCTTGGATCCACAATCAACACCCGTGGAAGCATCAGTGAAGAAATCAAAGAACATATTGCATTGGGCAAATCTGCTGCAAAAGACCTATTTAAAGTGTTAAAAAGCAAAGATGTCACTTTGAGGACTAAGGTGTGCCTGACCCACCAGTTGCCATCAGGTCGATTCCCAAGCCATGGTATTTTCAATTGCCTTATATGCATGCAAAATCTGGACAATGAATGAGGAAGTCCGAAGAAGAATTGATGTCTTTGAAGTATGGTGTTGGCAAAGAATATTGAATATACCATGGACTTCCAGAAGAACGAACAAATTTGTCTTAGAAGAAGTACAGCTAGAGTGTTTCTTAGAAGCAGGGACGTGTTATCAGTAGGGACCAGTCCCTGGAGAAGGACACTGTGCTTGGTAGAGGGTCATTGAAAAAGAGGAAGACCCTTAACGAGATGTATTGACGCAGTGGCTGCGACAACGGGCTCAAAAATATCAACAACTGTGAGGATGGCGCAGGATCAGGCAGTGTTCTGTTCCGTTGTACATAGGGCATAGGTCACCATGAGTCAGAATCGACTTGATGGCACCTAACAACAGGGTGTTGCAAACAGTTTTTGCTTGACTACTATTTGCATCTCCACCTCAGATATACTGAATCAGAATTGAAAGTTTAACAAGATTCCTAGGTGATTCTTATGTATAACTTCCTGAGAACTTGCTAGAAACCCACATTCTCAGCAGGGAATTTGTTAGAAATGCAAATTCGCAGCAGGGGTTCGAACCCAAAAGAACCCGTTTGAAGCTCTGCTACTAACCTCAAGGTTAGTGGTTCCAACCCACCTAGCAGTGCCATGAAAGAAAGGCCTGGTGATCTGCTTCATAACGATTACAACCAAAGAGGCCCTATGGAGCAGTTCTACTCTGTAACGCATGGGGTTGCCGTGAGTCAGAATCAACTCAACAGCAATGAGTTTCGTTTTGGTTTATGACCTATTAATTGCTCCTTTGTAAGTTGCCAGCTCATACTCTTTTCTTTTTGTTCTACTTTTGCTCTGTAGGAGCTCTATTACTATTCTGGGTTTTAGTTAAACTTTGATTTATATGTTGCAAGTATTTTCTCCCAGTTGGTTGCTTGTCCTTTTACTTTGGTTTTTTTCTTTTTTTTTTTTTTAGTGTATCTTTTGATTTATAGAAATATTTCATTTTTATGTAGTCCAAACTGTTATTATTTTCCTTTATGACACCCAGGTTTTGTCTTCTTAGAAAGTCTATTCCTACCTCTGGATTACAAAAATATGCTCACATTTTTTTTACTGTATTTTATAATTTTATTTTTGAAATTTAAAAAATCAACTCTTTTGGAACTTATTTATGTTTATGATTTGAAGTAGAGTGTCTAATTTTTCCCTAAAACCTGTTGCCATAGAGTCCAACTCATAGCAACCCTATAGCATAGAGTAGAACTAACTGCTCTATAGGGTTTCCAAGGAGCAGCTGGTGGATTCGAACTGCTGACCTTTTGGTTAGCAGGCAAGCTCTTAACCACTGCACCCCCAGGGCTCCACAGTTTTTCCCTAAGTGGACAGCAAATTTTCCCAGCACCATTTATTACGTACTTCACCTTTTCCTAATGGAAATATGATATTTTAAGTTAATAAGTTTTGTGTGCAGTCAGAGGTGACAGGAGTATAGCTTAGACTGTGGACTTGAGTAAAGCTCTGACCTGCCGTCTGCGTCTCTCAGATGTACTGTGCTTCCAGGCAAACGGATGGAGTGCGTGTAGGGCTTCTAAAGAACATGAGAATAGGAACAGGACGGGGCCCAGGGCGGACGCAGACACAGGACGTTAAAGGCAGGAAAGTGGAGATCTGAAGAGAACTGCGGAAGGTGCTGATCCTCGCCTCAGCTCAGGGATGGCTGATGGCTCCAGGCTAGATGGGGCCAGACTCGGCAGCGCCCAGTGAAGACGTGTGGGCACTGGGAGAAGCAGGTTCAAAATCTCTGAATTGAGAAAATTTGCCCTGAAGTGTGGAAAGTAGACGTGAGACCCAGGTAGAAAAGAAGCCTGATTTTTCTGGGGCCAAAAACGAAAAGAAAGAAACCACTGAAAAATAGGACTAGGTATAACCAACAAGAAGACTGATTCCACCAAAGTGTGAAGGCTGAGCCAAACCAAACAATAAGAAGGAGTATCAAGTCTGCTAAGGACTCCGTTTGAAAAAAGAGAAATCTGAGAGTGGCCCCCGTACGGCCAAGCTGGGAGCCCCTTTTCAAAGGAGTGGTCCCACCCTGAGGACCTGAGAATATGAAGTCCCCAGTACTTTCCCTCTGAGTTCCTGGGTGGCAGAAATGGCTTAGGGCTCAGCTCCTAACCAAAAGGCTGATGGTTCGAATTCACACTGAGATGCTCAGAAGAAAGGCCTGGAAACCTAATTCCAAAAGATTGCAGCCATTGAAAACCGCGTGGAGCACAGTTCTACTCTGCGCGTCTGAGGTCACCGTGAGTCAGCTGATTGACTGGCTTTGTTCTCCCTCTGGGTCCATGGCAGACACAGGCAGGACTGGCTTCACAGGGGTAGGAGCTGTGCATCACACAGGGCCCCACGCTCAGGAGGGCCAGCCTTGGTCTGATGCTCTGCTGTCGCTGTCTTGAAATCCTTAACAGTTTTTTGCACAAGAGGACCACATGTAGCCAGTCATGATATCAGACATGGATGCCAGCAACATCCCTGCTGAGCCCAGACGCAGCTCCCTGTCCTCCAGCAGACGGCTTAGGGACCCCTGGGGGAAGCGGGACCCAGCAGCAGAGGACAGGTAGTTGCCTGCTGTGGCTTGGATTCTCCATCACTTCTTTATGTAACAGCAGATCCTGAGTTATACAGTGTGGCTTAAAAGCGACCTACAGAAATAGGGGGCGGGAAGGGGCTTGCGGTGAAATCCTGCCCCCGTTAAGAGCCTCCAGCCACGTGACTTGCCGTTCTTGTGCTACCCTCGCTGTGCTCGAAGGACCCACAGAGAGGGAAGGCTGCAACTGGGAGGCCTAGGGGCCCCAGCGGCCTGCTGGCTCAGACCCGAATCAGGCACTTACCCTAAACGGTTCCCAGAACGAAGAATGAAGAGGACCCGGAAAAGTCAGAGATCCCTGTGTGAACAAGCGTTTTGTGGTTGACTGCTAACCTAAAGGTTAGGGTTCGAATCCACCCAGCAGCTCCACAGAAGAAAGGCCTGGTGATCTGCTTCTGTAAAGATTCTTGTTGTTAGGTATAGTCGAGTCAATTTCGACTCAGAGTTACTCCAAGTGAGCCAAGAAAACCTTATGGAGCAGTTCTAGTCTGTGGCATACGAGGTGGCCATGAATCAGAACCTGCTTGACGGCCATGGGTTGGGTTTGGTTTTTCTTTGTTTAGAGGAGTTATTGGAGTCCCTGGGTGGTGCAAACCGTTAACGCAGCTGCTAACCGAAAGACTAGAGGTCCGAGTCCACCCAGAGGTGCCTCGGAAGACAGGACTGGAGGGCCACTTCCCAAAGGTCACAGCCATTGAAAACCTTATGGAGCACAGTTCTCCTCCGACACACATGGTGTCACCATGAGTCAGAGCTGACTCCATGGCACCTGGTTACTGGAAGGACTAGCTGTGGAGACCTCTGTGGCCCAATCTGGGACACCCTCTGCCGGGTGGAGCTGCCGGACAACCTTTTCGGCTGGGGATTCCTCGGGACGGAGGGAGCCAGTTTTCTGTTCAGGATCCTTCTCAGGGCTGTACTCTCTCACCGCTGAACTGTGTGCCCTGCCACCCTGGGGTCCTCCCCCTGTGGGGGCATCAGCCTGACCTCAGCATTCAGGGACCAAGAGGGAACACCAGCCAGAGGCCGATTTCTGTCGTGATGCAGACATTACACTCAGGCCGGTGATGCAGACGAAACTGTTGTTCTGTTATAAGGAGGCCTCCAGGGGTCCAGGATGCTGACGCATTTTGCCACCCAGACGCTGCTGAACCCACAGCTTTAGAATAGTTGTGCTTCTGGATTTCACTGATCAGGATCCAGCAAAGGGGAGCCCATGGGGGTCAGAGGCTAGCTCCTTGGAATTTGGTAGCTCAAACAGCATGACCACTGACGACCTGGAGCACGCAGCTGCAGTGACTCCCATAGGAAGCAAAGGCTTTGATAAGACTTCTGTACGGATAGCACTGGAGGTGGGTGGGCACCAGTGAGTGGTGTGGGCCCTAAGAAGTGTCATGTCCCCCGAAGCTCTACGATTAAACACAGAATCGGAAAATCAGGGTTGATCCAAGTGAAACATATACGTATCTATTTAAACCGTAGGACTTCTCAAAGCCTTTAGCCATACTAATGTGCTTTGTAAATGTCCCAAATGGCAAAAAAATAAGCAGTTTATGTTCAATGTAGCTGACTGTGGAACACTCTCCTTTTCTCCTTGGAGAATTTCACAGAGCTAGAGTTCCAAAGAACAAAAGTTGGGACAAAACGTATGAATATGATAGAAGACTAGAAAGAGAAGCGACATTTGGGTTGAAATAAGAAATGAGGGAAGAATTCCACAGGGGAGGAGGGACATGGTCAGAGGCAGAGCACTGTCCATGTGGCCCACCCAGAGCTCGCCGGCTCAGGAAGGCTGGGGCGGTCTGTGGGGAGCCTCAGTCGCCGGACCACTGTGTTTGGCCTTTCACTTACAGGCGGTGTGGTTGGGTCTGTGTTGGGGCGGGGGGTGGGGAGGGGAGATTCTTCAAGGTTTTTGAGCAGAGGTGTGGAATGATGAACGTACAGCTTCAGAATAATAATTTTGTGGGAAGAGTTGAAGTGAAGACGTTTTGGAGCCTTATAGGCCTCTTAGAAGGAGTTCTGGTGGTGCAATGGTTAAGCATTTGGCCGCTCACTGAAAGGTTGTCAGTTCGACCCCACCGCGGCTCCGTGGGAGAAAAGAACTGGCAATCTGCTCCTGTAAAGCTTGCAGCCTTGGAAGCCCTATGGGCAGTGGTAGTCTGTCCTATAGCGTCGCTGTGAGTTGGAGTCGACTCCGCAGCGCTACAGCAACAGCAGGCCTCTCAGAAGGTACTTTCAACTGGGAAGTCTTGTGTGGCAAGAACGGGCCGGGACCGCTGTGGGTACAAGATGGAGAAACGAGAGCCCCGTGAAAGCAGAGCCGGGGATCTGGCTGAATTTTAGTACTTAGAACGGCAGACCTCATAGTCACCTACATTAGAAAGAACGTCCAAAGCCAGTGTGCTCTGGAAAATAATATTAGAAGTATGTCTGCATTGTAATTAGGAAGTAATGAGATTCGAATGAAGCGAAAAAGCCCATTTATATAACTAAGTCCTGTAGGTGCTGACGAAGATACGGAGATGAATCACAAAGGAATCCTGGTGGGAACAACCCGGTGTTGTTATTAGCTGCTGTCGAGTCGGCCCCCGGAACGAAATGCTGCCTGTCCTCAGCCATCCATGATCGGTGTGGATCGGAACACTGTGATCCATAGTGTTTTCTTTGGCTGATTTTCAGAAGTGTATCACCAGGCCTTTCTTCCTAGCCCGCCTGACTCTGGAAGCTCACCTGAAACCTGCTCAGCATCCCAGTGACACATAAGCCTTCACTGAAGGGCCAGGGGCGGCTGTGCGTGAAGTGCATTGGCCGGGAAACAACCAAGAGCCTCAGAAAAGTAAGACCTACACAATGAAGGTATGAAGGCGGAAGGGGACATGCTGAAGGGAGACTGGAATCATGTCACCCAGTGCTCGGGGAGGGACAGGGACTCGTCTTGGGACTCACCTGTGTTTGTGTTTGAAGCAGGCCTCGAAGGGCAGGTAGACTTGCACGTACAGCAGGGATGATGGAAAGCTCAACAGGTGGGAGGTCTGCACGTGCAAAGGCGTGCAGGTGGGGAAGGCAAGGCCGTGTGCAGGAGAGGGGGTGTTGCATACAGAAAATAACAGCTCAGTTGGGCTGGCATGAGGAGCCCTGGTGGCACAATGGTTAAGTGCTGGCTGCTAACCAAAAGGTCAGCAATTTGAAGTCACCAGCCACTCTGAGGGAGAAAAGACGGGACGACTGGCTCCCACAAAGATCACAGCCTAGCAAACTTTATGGGGCAGTTCTACTCTGTCATATAGGGTCGCTATGAGACATAATTAATTCAATGGCAGACCTCAGTTGGGAAGGTGGGTTTGTTTTTATCAGGTCTGTTATAACATAAACACCCAAATGAGTATAGTCACCAACCTCCAGGACGACACTCTCTGCTGCCATGGCTGACATTACTCCAAACATGGCTGAAATTCCCTTCTGGGAACTATCCTCAGAGCCCGATTATAAGCCACAGTGAAAAGACCCCCCATTGCCCCTACTGTGAGCCAGCTAAGCCCCCCATCTGGTTCACTTCACCTGACAGTTTCTAAGATCCTCAGGCAAAATTTCTCGCAGTGTTAAGCAACCACAGAATGTAGGACCGTGGGCTTGAAAAGCTGTTCCAAACAAGAAGCTCAAAGACGGGACTTGAAGCAGCAAAACCTGATTTCCAAACCGCGGGGCGCGTGTAGTTATCTACTTATTCCTTTAGTAACGACTCAAATGTGAAAATCAGTGAGATTCCAGGACAGGCAATGGATTGTCTGTGGATTTTGCTGGTTCCAAATATCAAGAAAATTCTCTTGTCTTAAAAGAGCCAAATCCATTTGGAATATTCTTTATCAATTGCTTATTACAGCATTACTATGACTCCAAGTTATCTATTTGGGATCTTTTAGTGATGCTGGACATTTCTTAAGGAGCCCTGGTGGCACAGCAGTGTGGCTGCTAACAGAAAGTTCCGCAGTTCAAACCCACCAGCTGTTTCATGGGAGAACGATGTGGCAATCTGCTTCCGTAAAGATTTCAGCCTTGGAAGCCCCCTGGGGCAATTCTACTCTGTCCTGTTGGGTCACTACGAGTCAGAATCAACTCAAAGGCAATGAGTTTGGGACATTTCTCACTGTAGTGGACTTGGGGAACATAGTGGATTTGCTCAACATCGATTCAGTTGCTTCCAACCACAGCTAGCCTTTTCCTGACTCTGCGCTGTGTGTCTCTGTGTGCTTCTGAGTTGACGATGCTGAAGCCTTGACTCTGTGTCATTTTATCATTTAGGATTCTACTGGGAGGACATTACTAAGTTTTGTGAAATCTAGTTCTCATGTAGGCTGAGATCATGTGAGCTGAGGATCCTTTGAGCATTACAGGCTGGGGCTGCCCCAGTTGTGTCTGGATGCCTCATGTAACACTCAGCCAGATACATAATCTGGGTAATTTGTAACCAAATGGAAAAACCAAAATGGTTTTGATTTGTTTTTGATAATGCATTTAAGAGACCAACTTCCATTTATTTAGTTAACCCATGGATGAACTATGTAGCAAGTGGCTAGGTGAAATGTTTGGCCAATCAACTTAATCATGTTTGTTTATAAAGACAAATTTTTTTTTTTTTTGTAATTTTAACCATTTTTTTAAAATTATACTTTAGATGAAGGTTTACAGAACACACTAGCTTCTCATTAAACAGTTACTACATATATTGTTTTATGACATTGCTTAACAACCCCATGACGTGTCAACACTCTCCCTTCTCAACCTTGAGTTCCCTGTTAACAGTTTTCCTGTCCCCTCCTGCCTTCTAGTCCTTGCCCCTGGGCTGTTGTGGCCTTTAATCTCGTTTTGTCCTATGGGCCTGTCTAATCTTTGGCTAAAAAGGTGAACCTCAGGAGTGTCTTCATTACTGAGCTAAAAGGGTGTCCGGAGGCCATACTCTCAGGGTTTCTCCAGTCTTTCTCAGGCCAGTAAGTCTGGTCTTTTTTTGAGTTAGAATTTTGTTCTACATTTTTCTCCAGCTCTGTCCGGGACCCTCCACTGTGATCCCTGTCAGAGCAGTCAGTGGTGGTAGCCGGGCACCATCTGGTTGTACTGGACTCAGTCTGGTGGAAGTCCTAGTAGCTGTCGTCTATTAGTCTTTTGGACTAATCTTTCCCTTGTGTCTTTAGTTTTCTTCGTTTTCCCTTGATCCTGAAGGGGTGAGACCAGCGGAGTATCTTAGGTGGCTGCTTACAGGCTTTTAAGACCTCAGATGCTACTCACCAAGATAGAACATTTTCTTTATAAACTATGTTATGCCAGTTGAGCTAGATGTTCCCTGAGACCATGGTCCCCACGGCCCTCAGCCCAGTAATTCGGTCCCTCAGGGAGTTTGGATGTGTCTGTGGAGCTTCCATGACCTTACCCTGAACAAGCTGTGCTGTTTCCCCACTATTGTGTACTGTAAAGACAAATTATTCTCACTTTTGCATTATTCAGTGCTGGCCTCTGTGCTTTCCATCTGCCAGCTACGAAAACTCATAATTTTGGTAGCAAATGTGTCAAAGCTTTTCTGGTTTCAAACTGTACACTTTTCATCTCTACAAATTCTGACCCATAGTGAATTGTAACTATGTGGGATATGGCCCTCTTGCTTGTGAGAGAAACAAGGCTCTTGGTGTTCGGCTCAGCATCCAGCATCGCCATGACAAGGGGCCACATCACTCATCTGCCAGCACCCATCTGTCAGTCTGTTGGACTGTGGTGGCTGCATGTTGCTATGATGCTGGAAGCTGCGTCACCAGTATTTCAAATACCGGCAGGGTCACCCGTGGTGGACAAGTTTTAGCAGAGCTTCCAGACTAAGACAGACTGAGAAGAAAGGCTTGGCTATGTACTTCTGATAATTAGCCAGTGAAAACCTTATGGATCACGACAGAATACTGTCCAATACAGTCTTGGAAGATACGCTCCCTAGGATGGAAGACACGCAAAATGCACAGTAGCCACCACAATGGACTCGGACATTCCAACACTCATTGAGGATGACCAATGACCGAGCAAAGTTTCTTTCTGTTGTGTGTGAGGTCGCCATGAATTGGAGCTGACTTGACGTCACCTATCTAGCAGCTTGATCTAAGTTGTTCCTCTGACAAAGGGCAGCTCTCAGGTCTGGTCTCTAGGTAATGTGTGTCCTTCCAGGCCGCCGACCCGTTTCGGTCTCCTCACTGAGACCTAGTTGTTCTGTAGACACGGCTTCATTCCTGCACACTCGAGCTTCCTGTTCACCACCCGGCCCCTGAGCATCACGTGAAGGCTGCTATTTAGCCCATGCTCCAGATTCTTTTCCTCTAGCCTTTCAAGTACAAATTGTGTGTGAACATCCCCCAAAGGTTTAGCTGTGTTTGGTGGTAGTTTTGGCCTGAATTTTTGTTTGTTTGGTAGGTTTTGCTTTGCTATTTTTAATCTCCTTAATGTCTCGCATTTGCGCTATTGAACATCTTAGATCTCTCTCCCAGACTTTTCCTTCCATTTCTGCTCTTAAATACCACCTACTCTGGACTTGGCTCTACTCTTCAGAGTGCTGGTTGTTCTATCATAGGCGTCACCCAGACCAAGGTTTACATTTCCCACCTGCCACCTACTAGTCATGTAGCTTTGAAAACTGCAGTTTGCGTTCCTAGGCCTCAGTGGCCGTAACATGGCAATGAATGATAGCGCCTCTCTCAGAGGCCGCTGCCAGTGTTAAATGTAGAGCACATAACACCGAGCCCAGCACCAAGCACGTGCGCAGAAAATGTCAGCTACGTCGTTATTATTACTCAGAGGCACTCGCTGTAAGCTTTTGCAATGCTATTATTATTACTCCTCCCTCCTGCTTCACCAGGCTCGGAGTCCTGCCCTCTGGGCCTTGGTCCCATTTCTTAGACACCAGGCAGGTGAGCCCTCGTTGATTTGCTTCGACTCCTATCTCTTCCCCACCCTTACAAACCTACTGGCAGTCATAAAATGATGACAAGTACAGCTTAGTAGAATTATTCTGGTCTAAAGCTCACGTGGGGCCGTGGTGGCTCAGCGGCAGAATTCTCAGTTTCCTGCCGGAGACCTGGGTTAGACTCCCGACCAGCGCGCCTCATGCACAGCCACCACCTGTCTGTCAGTGGGGGCTTGTGTGTTGCTATGATGCTGAACAGATGAAGACAGACTAGGAAGAAAGGCCTGGTGATCAACATCCAAAAAATCAGCCAGTGAAAACCCTATGGGTCACAGTGGTCCAATCCTGTTGTGCATGGTTTTGCCATGAGTCAGGGCTGATTCCATGGCAGCGAACAGCAACAACAAAAGCTCATATAAAAAAATCTCTGAATAATTTATTTGACATAAGACGGAGGGAAGATAAGCCTTTGTGTCTCCCTCCTGTCAATTTTACGAGCACTCTTTCTGATTGGGTATTTTTTTTTTGTTTTTGTCTGAGTGGGTATTACCTTAAATTGCTTGAGTTAAACTGCAGAGGAGCCACATATTAGGATAAAATGACTGCGTTTCCCAGGTTTTAGAAACTGACTTGAATGTAAACTAGGCACTTGTTTTCCTAAGCCCCCTCCCCGAGACGCAAGGACTAGAGATGTGTGCAGTACCGCGGTGCAGGCCCCGAGGCTGTCTGCTCCCAGGAGCCGGCCTCCCCCTGGATTCACGGAATGATCCGGGAAAACACCACCCAGTTGTTTCCTTCCTTCAATTTGTACAATTCCTGGCACATGCATTTTAACGCTACATTTATGTTAGAAGTTTGATGTTAGCCTCGGGGCTTCCTCCTGACGCTGATGCTAATTTTCTACTTGATATTCGTGATTGCCCTTCTGAAGGGAGAATCTTGTTTCAAAATCGCACCTGGGCATTTCAAAGTAAACACGGTGCAGATACTTCATTAACCCCTTGGGCGCATTAGCTTCTGAGTGAGGAATAAACACCCAAGACTGGTAGAGGTGGGTGGGCCAGGAAAATAATTTGCATGACTGTGTTTGCTGCCTGGTGAAACCGAAACTCCAGTTGTTGGGTGAGACCCTGTTTCCTAATGGCCACGCTGCCTCCCAAGAAGGTCCCCACCAGCCCTGGTCCCCTCCAGCCGCCTGCAGAACGAGACCTGTGAAAGCAGAATGACCATGTGAGGCTCCGGCTGGCCAGAAGCTCCCTTGTCCACCCCGTGGAGAAACCCACACCATCCTTTTTTTCCTAATGAATGTTTGAACCCGTCTCCATGGGGTCTCGTCTTGTGTGATACGCAGGTCTCAAAAACTGGAGATAAATCATTTCTAGAGAGCTCCTTTTTTTCTCCTGAGAGTGTGTTTCTGAGTCAGCTAGACTGTTCTAGAGCCTGAGGCCTGAGGGCCGGGGAGCTCATGGCCCAATGTTTCCTAGAGGAGGGCTCAGCCTTCCAGGTGTCAGAAAGGATGCTCCAGGGACAAGCAGTTTTCTCCCTCCTGGTCTATAGCCCTGAAGTACTGCAAGTCATTTTTGGTTAGTGGTACTTTTAAAACTAGATGATTGTATATGTTTTGTTGTGTTTGGCTACCTAATGTCTCCAAATGGCAGGGTGAAACTTTCTGGACAACATGCAGATGCTTTTGATACAGTCTGTGAGGTGTTTGGAGCCCTGGTGGTGCAGTGGTTAAGAGCTCAGGCTGCTAACCGGAAGGTCAGGACTTCGAATCCGCCAGCCACTCCTTGGAAACCCTATGGGGCAGCTCTACTCTGTCCTTAGGGTCGCTACGAGTCGGAATCGAATCAACAACAGTGGGTTCGGGTATGGGTTTTGGTGGGGTGTTTGCACTGAAGACCTGTGGATGAGGCCAAAGGACAGAAGCAGGAGTGTTTATTTAGTTATCTTAAAATTATTAGCTGGTCTGTGTTACTTTTCTTATTCCATTTTGGAATAAGGAGAAAAGCAGTTTTAAAATAGAATTAGGTTATTACATATGTTTATTTTCACAAACATTACCTGGGTGCTGATTATGTCCCAGGCGTCATGTACCCTTATCCTCAAGGAATTCACAGACTGGAGGGCAGACAGTCCTGAAAGATAACGTGATATCAACGCTCGCGCGTCCTGGGGGCAGACGCGGGCCAGGCTCTGGACCAGGTTTTCCTGTGAATTGTCTCACTGCATCCCCACACAACCCATGAGAGAGTGCTGTTATGGCCCCTGTTTTAGAGATGAGGAAACTGAGGGACAGAGAGGTTAGGTAACTTGCCCACAGTCATACGGCAGGTAGGTGGAGGTGGTGGATTTGAACCTGGGCAGTTGGACCCCATAGTGCATACTTTTAACTGCCATGCCACTGAACCATGCTATGAACAAAGACTAGTAAAACCGGGTGGACAATGGTTCAGCACTCGACTGCCAACCGAAAGTTTGCTGGTTTGAACCTACCAGCAGCTCTGCGGGAGAAATACTGGGAAACATGCTTCTGAAAAAATAACCGCCAAAAAAACCCCATGGGGCAATTCTCCTCGGTCACGCGGGGTTGGTATCAGTTGACATCTACTCGAAGGTGCCCAACAACAGCAGCAACGTTCAAGTCACACACTCTGCTCCCCTCCCGCCCAGGGGAGGCGCGGAAACATGATGGTAACTCAGTCAGCACATCGCACTTGAACACAGCACGTGTGAACAGAGAAGGGGCCTGAGGGTCTGTCTGTGGGAGCCTAAGGCTTGTTCAAAGAGGGGCTGACGCGTAACTCTTCCAGGAAGGGGTTGGGGCACCGCGGTTGGAAAAGCACACATGATGGCATTTTCTGCTCGTGGCAGTAGAAAAATGTAAAAAAGGGCCATGTGCCCACACCTGAAGATACATTAATTTTAAAGGACCCTGATTATCTTTATCTTCCTATATCTGACTCCGGTGTTCTGTGGTTAACGGCCGTGAGGATGACATTCCTGCCCCACATAGTGAGTACAATGCCACTTCTCATACACATAATTCTGGGCATAAAGGGAGTAAAAATATAACACTTGAAAGAATATTTCATCAAGATATGATGACCGGGAATTTCACTTACTGGTATGGTAACCAAAAAAAAAAAACCAAACCCATTGCCGTTGAGTCAATTCCAACTCACAGCAACCCTATAGGACAGAGTAGAACTGCCCCGTAGAGTTTCCAAGAAGCGCCTGGTAGAGTCGAACTGCCAGCCCTTAGGTTAGCAGCTGTAGCTCTTAACCACTGCGCCACAGGTAGCCCCCCTTTATCTGTGCTTCCATTTTCCTCGGTTTCAGTTACCCGAGGTCAAGCGTGGTCCCAAAATGTTAAATGAGTAGGAAATCTCATGCCTTCCCACTCCGTCCAGCCTGGGACTCTATTCACATAGCTTTTATCCCAGTGTACTGTCACAATTGTTCTATTTTATTAGTAACCATTGTTGTTAATCTCTTTCTGTGCCTAATTGATAAATTAAACTTGATCATAGGTGTGTACGTGTAGGTCAGAGTATAGTATACATAGGGATCAGTACTATCCGAGGTTTCAGGCATCCACCGGGGGGCTTGGAAAGTATCCCCTGCTGAGAAGGGGCGACTACTGTACAAGAAAGCCTCCCAGTAAGTCATGAAAAAAATGCATTTGGGGACATCCTGAAATAGGCGATGCTTGACAGAAAGATGCAGACCAAGCCTTGGAGAAGCCAGAAAGCAGGAGAGGAGAGAAGCCTTTTATCCCATAAGAAGAAAATATTTGTTCAGTGCCCACCACGGCCAGTCTTGCATTAGAGACTCTGGGGCAGTTGTTCCCTCAAGACGCTGATGGGTCACCTAGGCAGGGACCCCACAAGCAGAGGCTGGGGTCAGAGGCATGGAGTGTCAGAAGTCGGTGCTCCGCCCAGAGGAGAATCTCGGAGAGGATCAGGTCATCAGGGGCTCCATGGAAAAGCAAAGAGTTGGCTGAGCCTTGGAAGACTGAGTAGACAGAGGGAGAAGGAGCATTAGCGGCCACCAAACAGAGGCAGGCCACACTGGTGAGAGTGAGAGAAAGTCGGGCGTTCCTCCTGCACGAGAACCGTGGCCGTGCTTTATCCTTTGTCTCCTTCCCTCTTCCTTCCACCCTTAACCCCCTTTCCGTGGCATCTTACTGGTGCTCAGTGTCTTTTTGTTAAATAAAAGCATGGATGGAAGGATGGGAGGAAGAAAACACCGCAGAGCTAGGATAGGACCAAACCACAGTGGTCCTTCTTAGCTGTACTTAGAATTTAAGTGTTGGCGGCAGTAGGGGGCATTGTAAGTCCTTGGGCAGGAGAATCGCATGACCAAAGTAATGTTTTAGGAAGATTGGCGTGTTTAGACTCTGGAGCTCTGAGACAGAGAGACCAAAAAGGGGGACCAAAAGGCTGGCCCAGTAGCTCCACGCTGATACACTGGTGGGCACTGCGGGGATGGAGAGGGCTTTCCTTTCCCTTTATGTCAGTATTCTTTCCTGGAGGGGCAGACGAGGAGCTCTGGGGGGGCTAGGTAATTGGAATTCTACCTGGGAGACAGGTAGAAGACAAGCCCGTGGAGGCCCTGATATGATCGGACCAAGACCAGCTCCCTTCACCTGTAAAATGAGAGTGTGAACAAGCTGGTCTGTAAAGCCGGCGCAGATGAACCCCGGGGGCAAAAAGAGTTACGTGCTCGACTACTAGGCAAAAGGTTGGTGATTGGAACCCACTCCGAGGCGCCTGGGAAGACAGGCCCGGCTATCTGCTTCCTAAAGGTCACAGCCATGAAAACCCTGTGGAGCAGTTCTACTCTGTACACATGGGGTCGCCATAAGTCGGAATTGACTCAACAGCAAGTAACAACAACGAGGCCCATGCAGAGTCCCTGGGTGGTGCAAACGGTTAATGCACTTGGCTGCTAACTGAAAGTTTGGAGGTGGTTTGAGACCACCAGGAGGCACCTCAGAAGAAAGACCTGGTCATCTGCTGAAAAATGAATCGTTGAAAACCCCATGGAGCACAGTTCTACTCCAACACACGTGAGAAATGAGTTGACAGCAACTGGTTGGTTTTAAAGTCCGTGCAGCTTTGGAATTCACAATCCACACAGCGGGCAGGAGAGCGTCAGAGGAACCTGGTGTGTCCCCGGCGCTGGTGCAGCACCCCAGATGCCTCCCCAGAAAGTGAGGAGAGACTGAGTTGAGGGCATCTGTGATCAGCATCCAGCCATGGGCCAAAGAAGCCAGGATGGGTGAAGCCTAGGGGCAGCAGTGGCGAGTGGCCCTCTGCCTCCTGGTGTTCCCCATACGATTCTCAATACCACCAGCTTTCTTTGACTTTTCAGCCACTGCCACTGGGAGGCCCTTCCCTAATCCTTAGCTTAGGCGAATTTTGGTTTCACATTAAATTATACGCTCAGAAACACGGCCCTTTTTATTTACACTAAGGGTTGCACAATGATGAGTGAATGAAGATCGAGGCAGATCAAATGTCAAACCTCAGCAGAAGCCCTTGTAGGTAGCGTTATTTCTGTGAAGCAAATCGAAGCTTAGAGTATCAAGAACATTTTTTAAAAATTGCACTTTGATCAAAGTTGGATTGTTAGTTCTCATTATTTCTAAGTGTAGTCTGTTAAATAGCTTTTAAAAGTCCCTTTAAAAAAATCTTACACTGAGTTATTATGAATGTCAATGAGAAACCATATAAATGCCAAAAGGCCTGTAAGTATTATTTGTTATAATATAAAAATCAAGAGCCCTTACATGTTGAGCTCTTCAAGCATTATTCTATCGTACTTGGTCAGATGCCATAGCTAAGAACACTGAGCCCAGAAGAAGATAAGACTCCTAGGGGAGGGGGCATTGGTTTCTTGTAAAATGGCTGCATGAGAAATATGTTCAAAATAGGAGGTCTAATGATTATATCATATAGTATCTTCTCATTACTTAGTCTTCTGTGTTTCAACAAACCATTTGATCCCGCTTGCTATTTTTCTGCATGCTGTAGTTTCCATCTGACATCCCTTTGTAATTGCTGTGCAGTATAAAGGGGACTCAGAGGGACTCGCCTCGGCAGCTCAAGGTTCCATCTGTGGGAGTAGGCTGTGTCACCATGTCACGGAGCTGCCGGTACAAAGACGATGACCTTGCTGTGGATTTTACTGGATGTTTTGGTGTGCGTTTCTGTGTCTTTAGCTATGTAGGATGGACCGTTGAGTAACACTGAATACTTTATAAAGAAAGAGGAATCACATCTGTAGACCTGCTCCTTTGCAACGTACATAACGGCAGAGGCATTTCTGATTTAATTCAGAGTCTTTCGGTTAAAAACGACAGAAAACTCAGCTCCAAGTAGCTTAGGCAAAATCCAGAATTCACCATCTCATGTAAATTAACAGTTTAGGAATAGGTTGGCATAGATACAGCTCAAATGACTTCAAAAGTTTCAGCTCCTTCTCCTCTTGGCTCAGCTTCTAATGTGTTGACACCCTTCTCAAACGGACTCAACTCTCGCAGTGCCAAGGCGGCTGCCTCTCGCCCTTCCAGGTTCGAATCTAGCAGAAGAGAGCTTTTATCCCAGCATTTCCTGCAAAAGTGCTGAGATCCACTCTGACTGGATCAGTTAAGGTGCTAGCCTTGATCGAATCACAGTGGGCAGAGGAGTGCGACCTGCTGCATCTCCACTCGTCTCCTGGGGGTGGAGCAGAGATTGTCAATTGGACATTGTTGTGGTTAGGTGCCATCAGGTAGATTTTGACTGATAGTGACCCCATGTGACAGAGTAGAACTGCCCCATAGGGTTTTCTTGACTATAATTTTTTCAGAAGCACATTGCCAGGTCTTTCTCCCGCAGAGCTGCTGAGTGGCTTCAAACCACCAACTTTTCGGTGAGCAGTTGAGTGTGTCATCATTGTCCACTAGGTTTTACTAGCCATGTCTCGACTTCCAAGTAGCCATCTATCACTTCCTTGTCACACTAACTATCCCTTTGGAAGGCTGACTGGAAGCGGGTGGTCCTCAGTTTACGAGGTTACAATTTGAGCATGATGTCCGTTATTCCTAAACTCATTGTGAAATTGGCTCCTGTTCACACTGTCTGCCCTCCTCTGTCTTCTCATACCCTCTCAGCAACTCCCGTTCCTGGCACCAAACTCTAACGCCTTCCTCGTCGGCACAAGGAGTAGCCTTTCCTATTTGAGGAGGACTTTCCTGTTTTATGTATCCACATCTTCTTTTGTGAAGAAGACACAGGGATTTTGTCTCTCTGACTTATTTACGTGTCATTTAGCTACAGCCAATGAGTTGCTTCAAAAACACTGTCTGTTGCTGATGAGATGTTTCATCTACTCTTCTGCCCAAGGAGAGATTCTTCCTTTAGCAGAAGTTATAACCTGGAGGTTCATCTATGCTGGTCAGTCAGGAATGCCACGGGCATGTTCTCTCCAATAATGGTCATTGTTATGGATTGAATTGTGTCCCCCCAAAATATGTGTCAACTTGGTTAGGCCATGATTCCCAGTATTGTGGTGTTGCCCTCCATTTCGTGATTGATGTAATTTTCCTATGTGTTGTAAACCCTAATCTCTGCCTGTGGTTAATAAGGCAAGGTTAGGTTATGTTAAAGAGGGTGAGGGTGGGATGTAACATATCCCTGATCCAATGTAAAGGGAGTTTCCCTAGGGTGTGGCCTGCATCACCTTTTATATTAAAAGAGATAAAAGGAAAGAGAAGTAAGCAGAGAGGAAGGGACCTCAGGCCACTGAGAAAGAAGCACCTGGAGCATAGCACGTCCTTTGGACCCAGGGTCCCTTTGCTGAGAAGCTCCTAGACCAGGGGAACATTGATGACAAGGACCTTCCTCCAGAGGTGACAGAGAGAGAAAGCCTTCTCTTGGAGCTAATGCCCTGAATTCAGATTTCTAGCCTCCTAGACTGTGAGAGAATACTTTTCTCTTTGTTAAAGCCATCCACGTGTGGTATTTCTGTTACAGCAGCATTAGATGACTAAGCCAGTCCTTTTCTAGATTTGACTACTGAGAGGGTTGATCAAGAACACTTGGAAAAACAAAGTAACCCACCTTCTTTGTCTTCCATGTTCAAGGCACATTCAGAGAGTTCTCAAAGATTACAAACAGCAGGCAAATGATGGATGCTGTATTATTTGGTGACCTTCATTATTAATTGTGATTTTTCAGTTCATATTTAGCTCCTCACAGCACTTTCAGCCATTCAGAAAGAGACAGTTTGTCCTGCTGGAGTGTTCACTGTCTGTTTCTGATCAGTTAAAAGTGTTTTGACCAGCACTAAGTTCACATTACAGTTTTGATTTATGCCTTCCCTGTCTGCAGATATGTTTCTTGTTATCCCAGACACTAAGAGCCCTCTTCTTATTTACTGTACTTATTTTCATGTGAACAAGTCAATGCATCAGGAATAATCAGGCAAGACCACACAAGCAAGTGTCACAAGAGACTGAACTATGGCTGGTAAATAATAATACAATTGCTGACTATTGGGGCACGAAAAAAATCTGAGGCAATTCCCTGAGTTGATAACACCAAATTTCTAGAAGTCCTTCTTGGGTAGGGGAAACATGGTTTTAGAGCTATTTGAAATAAATGAAAGACTCAGAGGAATTTAGAGCAAGAGACGTGAAAGAGAAGGGTCCCAAGGAACTGTGACAAATCATAGAGTTTTCATGAACACAGACCCACAGAAACAGACTGTACACTTCAGGCCATTTTCAAGAGAAAATGTGGCCCTCAAGGCCAACCTTTTAAGCTCTCTGTTTCCTCAATCTCATTGGCCCTGAGCCCTGAGCAAGAAGTGGGCAAGGAGGGGCCCCGAAGAACGACATAGTGGTCAAGGCAAAAAGGCAGAGTTCAAAGAAATCACTGACAACTCAGCACTGACCTCATCTTTGCTGGAAGGAACCTTGTGGAGGCCTTGTTCCTGTAAGGATAAATACAGGTGTCTCAGTGTTTTGTCTACCTCTGACCCTGGGCACCTCCAAGGACACCCTCCACCTTGAGCACACACCTTCAACCTTCTCCAGCACAGACAGGCTCTGCGACAATGTTACAGGGCCGTTTCTGTTTTCACTGTGTTCGTGGCTATTTCTAGCAGAATATGAATTCTCACTAATAAAGTGTGGACTTTTTCAGTATAGAAATGAACACTGTCAGGCAGATGTTCAGAAAACAAGCCCACACTTTATTAATTTTTTAAGATCAAGAATTCTGTTTATGGCTACCACCACCAACTGCTCTGATAGGGAGCACAATAGAGGGTCCCGGACAGAGCTGGAGAAAAATGTAGAACAAAATTCTAACTCACAAAAAAAAAAAGACTAGACTTACTGGTCTGACAGAGATTGGAGAAACCTCAAGAGCATGGCCCCCGGACACTCTTTTAGCTCAGTAGTCAAGTCACTCCTGAGGTTCACCCTTCAGCCAAAGATCAGACAGGCCCATAAAACAAAATGAGACTAAAGGGGCACACCAGCCCAGGGGCAAAGACGAGAAGGCAGGAGGGGACAGGAAAGCTGGTAATAGAGAACCCAAGATCAAGAAGGGGAGAGTGTTGACATGTCGTGCGGTTGGCAACCAGTGTCTCAAAACAATATGTGTACTAATTGTTTAATGAGAAGCTGGTTTGTTCTGTAAACCTTCATCTAAAGTACAATTTTAAAAAAAATTTCCATTTATTTCCTCTTTATCTCTGTCATCAAAGACATTTGAAGGCCTGTGATGGCTTCAATTAAAAATCAAAATGAAATAGCTTTTGAAAAGTTCTTTTGTGTCTTTTGTGAGCAGGACTTTCAGTGCATTCATTTGTTTTCTTTTCCCCCATTTATACAGACTGTTCTTCTGCTCTTAGATAAAATACTAACAAACAGGAAGCTGAAAAAAAAGAAAAAACTCGTGGTGCAATTGTTCTGAATGTTGTTTTCCTTGTGAGGCCCTGTGAACCCCACCGCACGTCCTATGCTGAACAGGCCCTGTAGGTGGTAGTGTTAATAAAGAAATGAAGCAGCCAGGCTGCCTGGCCATCTGCAGCTGCTAACTTGCTGAGGCCTCAGCCTGCAGGACCAGTGCGGCCTGCTCAGACATTCCAGCACTTTCCTCCTCATTTGTCCTGAACCAAGTTGGGGAATAGTAAGGAAGTGAAAGTAAGGCATTCTTATAGAAACTGTATTTTTCTTCTTTGCTGCTCACACTGAGTGTGCAAGAATATTTTGTTTCCTCAGAATGTTCATTGTTGTGTGTAAATAAACCAGGAGCAAACAATTGAACAGGAATGTGCAATACTTTATCTTTTGGACAGTTAATTAGCTACAACCAGGGCCTGCTGCCATTAGAACAAGTTGTTAAGAAAATCTGAACCTTACTCTCTTTTTTAAAAAAGAATTACTTGAATAATCACAGCCACTGTTACTCAGCTTCATGGTGCACTCCAAGATTATGGGCAAGTACAGATACTCCTGAAAGTCACTGGAGACCCTCTGCCTTCAGCAAGTCCTGGCCTGTATGAACTGAGGGGTTGGGAAGCTCTGACCCCTAGGAGCAACTGGGAGTCGAAAGGGGAAGGACTAGGGTGTACTGATTCTTGAGGAACAGTTGGCAGTCCAAGTGTGAGTGATGTCCCCAGGAGGTTGTTGGTAACACTTAACTTGGAGGGTTGTTTTATCACCCACAGCCTCTCACTGCTGTGTGAAGCTTGCAGACCTGGAATGTCTGATCCCCAGGATGCTGCCTTTTGTCTCCCGGTATGGTGCCACCTCCTTGGGCATCTCACAGCAGGAGAAGGGAGTGGAAGTTTGAAAGAAGGGAGGGCTGAGGAGACAGGGGCTGCTGGGAGGGAGCAGGGTCCCTGACAGGGAGGTGAGGGCCAAGAGAACACCTCACCTCCACCACTTGCCGGGTGTCCCTCCCTTTCACCACCCCCTAGGCTTTTAATTCACACCCACCAGGGTCCCGTCTAAGCTCAGCCCTGTGTCTGCTCCTGGTGAAGGCTGGGGCCATGGCTGACACCACACAAGCCCATACCGTTGCCTGTCCTGGGCCAGTACTTCTGTCTTTTTTGGGTTTGTGTTTATTACTAAATGAAAGACCATGTTAAAAGCCAGAAGAAGTGGAAGGGGAGAGTCCTAGGGCCCCGCTTGGGACCTGTTCCTGGGACCTGATGAGCTCGGATACCATTAAAAGTTTGTGGTTAATGTCAGAAAACCGGAGAGAATAAATGAATCCCTTCTCTGACTCTCCACCTGGAGTAAAACACGCCCTTTGGGCACAATAGGATTTCACCAGCTAGACACCTCCGAAGTGTTTCTGGGATTCGGCCCTTTTTTAGGGAAGAACACGGAGGTGTATTAAGTGTGTGAACATTGACTGAGGGTCTGGGGAAGGGTCTCAAAGGGGAAAAGGTTTCCATGTTGAGCTCCATGTTGAAGGGACCTTTTATGGCATAAGAGAAAAGGAGCCTGAATCCCACAGCGGGACAGTGGCCACTTCTGTTGGAGCGATCGTTTCATTAACACGTTGTCTGCATGTTCCAGGGTTGATGATGTTAATATTCAGCACTCTCATTACTATTTTTAACATTTTATTTTCTGTTCAGAGTCGGGAGCTCCACCCACCTAAACCAACCCCTGTCACTACATGGAATGTTCTAGCCTCCTAGACCAGACTCCTGCCATGTGTGAACATAACTTTTGGATTAAAACTCCAAAATCAAGTCAGGTGAAACCTTCTGCAAGAGGCAGTGGGCTACCTTTGTATATTTGGGTACAGTTTTTGTGAATTATTAAGGTTTTTCTTAGATGACTGAGCTGCATGGTTAGTGAGCAGAAAGGTTATTTTTCTATTTAGTGCTGAGTATTTTCACCAATTTCAGTCTTACTCATTAGAAAATAATCTACTCACCCGCAGATGCCAGGGGTTCTGCAACAGGCCCACACCACCTTCTGTTTAGATGTCTGAGACCTCCCCCCACTGCGGCTTTCACAGGCAAATGCGAGTCCACAGGCAGTGATCTGTAAGCGCTGCTTTTGGAGCAGACTTACCCCGTGGTCACCACAATGTTTGGTGGTTTGGAGAGGTGTGAAATCAAACATCCACCCCAGCGTCCTAGGAAGGTCACGCACCCTTGGATTCTGCCATTGGAACTTGAGGGTTCGAATGTTATTACCAAAAAATGTAGCATGACTAAACACAGATTCACAACACCTCTGTTCATCTCTTGTGAAATTGTAGGGATTTCTGTAATGCCTGCTGTTTCAGTCATTTTAAGACGTCAGTGAACTTAGCCTAATCAGCATATTTTTGTTTTTGACATTCTATATTTTAGAAAGGATTGAAAACCAATTTGATCTGTTTAAGTTTGAAACTTCCCCAAAGGTTGTTTTTACCAGCTTTAGACTAATGTTGATACTGCTTTCATTTTAAACACAGTTCCTTGCTCTCTGCTAAGTGGTCACCCTTGCTTGGTGTGTGGTCTAGGGATTGCTGATTTCAAAATACAATGAGGGGTTGAAGGAGGCTTGGACGTGGAGCCTGGCCCTGGTAGCCCCCACCCAGCCTGCCTCTGCCCTGAGCAGC
This sequence comes from Trichechus manatus latirostris, assembly GCF_000243295.1. Taxonomy (NCBI): domain Eukaryota; kingdom Metazoa; phylum Chordata; class Mammalia; order Sirenia; family Trichechidae; genus Trichechus; species Trichechus manatus. Next base: position 36,271,792 of record NW_004443940.1, on the reverse strand, counting down.
GTGCAGTTGACACCAGATGAATGTGTGATTTTATCCAAAATAAGGAAACAGGACAGGACTGGTATAATTTTAGAGCTTTAGTGCTTGTCAGTCTGAAAGATCCATTCTCTTCTATAAAACAGATAAATATACAACCCCTCCAACCTCTCCCCCCAGATAATTAAGAAAGCCTACAATAATTGTGCAAATCAAGAATCTACTTTTCTAGATAATCTTCCTCTTTTTCGTAGGAAGTCTATTTCTAAATCTTCTTGGTTCTTGTAATAAATACATTGCATAGCTTTGGTGTATATAAACTGTCTGAAGATTTTTAAAAAGAGAAATAGTATTAGTTGATTAACCTCAATTTCTTTTCAATGTCAGAAGGGACATTTGTAATAACTCCAATAAGAGACAGTTCAGAAATTAAACAAAGATGGCATTTGCCCAGTGTTACCTTTCATATTTTTTCTCTGCCAAGTTTTTTTGTGCAACATCAAGGCCTTTTCAAATCTAAAGTATGTATGATTTAGAATGATTTCGACTTAGAACTGTCATATGCTAACTGACAGGTTTTGCTGTTGTTCTGATCCAGCAAACAATGCTCTTTAATCAATAATTCACGTACTAGGTTGGTGATTTTTACCTTCGTATTCATTTGTTTTGCATGACATTAATATTTCATATTTGCTTACCTATTAAATTAATATTTCATATAAGCTTACCTATGAAATTAGTGTTTCTTATTTGCTCACTTATGAAATTAATTTTTCTGAGATGTTGCAGCTCATTTGAGTAGCACACAAACCAAGAAAATTAGCCAAGGGCATGCAGTTCCTTACTGCATGAAAGAAATGGCACACACCATCTTTTCTAACACTTTTTGTTATCAACAGATGAATTTTAAAAATAACCTTGCCTTTTCTATCCACAAGGAACACTGTTTCTTCCTCTCCCAACCCCCTTCTTGTTCGTTCTTGTCTGTTTTTTAAACAGTCATTAAATGAGTCAACTTCAGTCCCGTCTTCCAGGGAATTACTCAGTCTATTTTCTGCTAACGATCACCAGGGTTAATGCTGGGATTCGTGATCAGCTTCAGGGTGTTTCGAAAACTTTATTCAGCATATGAGAGAGAGACTGTGTATGAAGTACACACCGTGGTATGTGAGATAGTAATATGGTTTATTTTTACTTCTGAAATGACTTTTAAAATGTCAACTTTAAAAGCGTGTCTTTTACAAACCAAAATAGCATGCTGCAGCGCTTCGCTGGTGCCTGCATGGCACGTGTTTCTGGTAACACAATTTAGATGTTTGGGCTCAGTTTCCATTTTTCAAGTCTGAGAAAGAATTGCTCACACCAATGGCCCTAGTGAGGCCACTCTATTTTAGTACAATTTACAAGTAGCCAGCCAGAGACAGGGCAGCATCTCAAACAAGCCATCATCCTGTTCAATCCATATGATGCCGTGGATGTTTGTGCATATATAGTAAAAAAGAAAAAAGAAAATTAATAACATATATATACATATTTATATTTATATATATATATATCTCAGAAGTCTTATGGCAAGGAAATCTGTTCCACTTGGTTTAACATATTTCCCAACCATATTGCTTTAAAAAAAATTTCCTTTCATGAGATATTTATTTTAAAAAATACACATTCATCGAAATAGGGCATTTGAATCACTAAGTATAATAAAATTAGAAGCTAGAAGTGAATTTGAGGGAATCATAGAAATTATAACCAAAAAAAAAAAAAACCTTGCCTTCAGATCAATTCCGACCCTATAAGACAGAGTAGGACTGCCCCATAGGATTCCCAAGGCTATAATCTTTAGGGAGCAGACTGCCACATCTTTTTCGCATGGAGTGGCTGGTGGGTTCAAGTTGCCTACCTTTTGGTTGGCAGTCAAGCACTTAACCGCTTCGACAGTTTACATATATTAAATTTTAATTCTCATGTAACTCTACCAAGTGGGAAATATTACTGTCCCAATTTACAAATAAGCTGAGTGTATTAGTTTTTTAATGCTGTGTGCAAATTACCGTGAATTTAGTGGCTTAAAACAACACCCGTTTATTAGCTCATAGTTCTAAATCATAGGTCAAAAATCTGGGCAGAAGAGATAGAAAGGGCCATATAAACCAGAGATTCCACCAGCCTGAGACCAGAAGAAGTAGATGGTTCCCGGCTACCACCAATGACTGCCCTGACAGGGAACACAACAGAGAGTCCCTGATGGAGCAGGAGAAAAGTGGGGTGCAGAACTCAAATTCTAGTAAAAAGACCAGACTTAATGGTCTGACTGAGACTGGAGGAACCCCAGAAGACATGGCCTCTGGACTCTCCTTTAGCCCAGAACTGAATCCATTCCCAAAGCCAACTCTTCAGACAAAGATTAGACTGGACTATAAGACATAAAATGATACTCGTGAAGAGAGTACTTCTTCGCTCAGGTAGATACACAGGACTACATGGGCAGCTCTGGAAGCAAGACAAGAAGGCAGAAAGGGACAGGAGCTGGTTGAATGGACACGGGAAATCAGGGGTGGAAAGGAGGAGTGTGCTGTCACAGTATAGGGAGAGCAACTAGGGTCATATAACAATGTGTGTATAAATGTTTGTATGAGAAACTGACTTGAACTGTAAACTTTCACTTAAAGCACAAAAAAAAAAAAAAATCTGGGCAGATATGCTATAACCACTGCACAACCCGAGCGCCACCAGAAATTACGGGGGTCGGGGGGGATCTCAAGTCATCATCCAGTCCAGTCCTCTAGTGTCAGAGAGAGGGAGCTGAGGCCCAGAGGAGGCCTGTGCTCGTTTTGGAAGGCAGAACCACAGGAGCCCTCTGCAGGGCTCCTTGCTGACACTTTGCTGCCACCCCCCAGAGCAGTCATTTCTTCTCATTGTGAGTAAACATGCCACTGATTAGATTGACTTCATGATAAAGACCTGCAGCAAGAAGCTTTTAATCCTGTACCCTTTAATCTAGATGGTTCACAAATTAGGCTGATGTGTTTCTGGTAGAACCTCCCAGACCATAGGCTGGTTCTGCCACACTCCTGACCTCAGAGTAGTGTTAGTCAGGGGACTTTATTACATGGGAAAATCGTATTTGAAACCAAAGTGGTTCCCCAGCCCTTTGCAGCCCACTGTTTCTCCAAGAACACAGCACAAGGGTGCTCAAAACCTGCAGACAGTGCTGCTTTATGTCCACGTTGAGTCTGGTAGCTTCTACCCCGGTGTTTGCAACCTCAATTCGTATTTGGTTTATCTCTGTTATTACACTCAGGGAAGTATATTTGTGTGCATTGTCCATATTGATTTTTCTAAGTGTCTTGTATTAGCTCTGGAGATAAACCTCATGAAACAAATTTCATTAACCACTCTGTGGCTTTGAAGTATAATTTCTCAAGCCTTTTGTATGGATGCCTTCATTTTTTACTCCAGTATGTAGCCGCTATCATCAAACAAGTTCGTGAGCCACACTTGATTTTTTTTTAATTCCATCTCAGTGGAATTAACAATAATTGTGTTTAATCCCACACAAATTGTCGCCCCGGTTGTAGTCATCTTACCGACTTCCTGACGGCAAACACCATATCGGTGCAAGTTTTGATTGTAAAACATTTTTGTTCAATTTCACTATTAATAATCCTGCATGGGAACTGCAGTGCGATGAAGACATTGCCTGAGCAAGGAGCCACAGATGCCTCAGGGCAAGCAACTCAGTGAAACAAAAGCGTGACATACTTTTCACTTCCAAATGGGGCAATACCGCAATTAAAAAGCCAGCTTGCCTTTCACTTTCTAAAATACGTCTTGCTGGAGAAAACAGTTGCTCAATCCCATCCCTTGCCCATATAAATGCTATTCAGGAAAATATAGCACGAAAGACAGTACTTCTAGTAGATTTGTAATTGGAGACTGTGCACAATCCCAAAGTGAAGCCTGACATCCCAGTGGAGTGTCAGGGTTGTTTAACGCTGTTCCTGTGGCTGGTTTTGTAATTCAGTTAACCGGAAATTTTAGGCTAAAGTGTATTTCTCCTTAACTGATAAGCGTTTTCCCAGTTCTGAGCTCCTGCTGAAATGGACCACCCACATTCAGTTGGCTCACCTAGACAGAGGAAAGGGAAAGGCAGAGAACCCAAAGTAACTAAAGGGAAATTCACTGAGAATGGCTTAGTGGTGTGAAGGCTTCTAGAATTCAACGTGAGGAGCTCATCTGAATGGAGCTTGGGCAGGGAAAGGAAGAGAACTCTCATGTACGTGAAGGTTACTGATACCCAGAAGGTAAACGACGTGGTTAGCATTGCATAAAGTAGTGTAACCAGAGTGATGGGGTGAAACCAAGAGAGGACGTACTGGAATTTAATATTAGAAATAAACTTCCAGACAGAGGAATGTCCATTAGAGTGTGAAATGGGCTTAACAGAAAAAAACTGGCATACCAGCTCTAATGACATTGAAAAGAAGGTTAGGATGAGAAGCAAATGAACAGGAAGGAGAGAGGGGCCAAGGGGGTGTTTGGTAACGGTGGTGGAATACACAAGATGGAGCATATGGCCAGGCTAGAGCTGCTGGCCCGAAGGACAGCAGTGGAGGCTTGCAGGGCATCCTCCAAGCAGCAAGGCCATCAGGGAAGCTGCAGTTGACACTGGCAGGTCTGCCCCTGGGTTGGGAGCTGCTGGATGCTTGGGTTGATGTTGTTAGCTGTCATCAAGCCGTCCCCTGACTCATGGCGACCCCATGCACGTTGGAATGAAACACTGCCCAGTCCTACGCTAGCCCCATGATCTGTTGAGTAGTCCCTCCATATTTCTGTTCCTGAAGTTTGGCTTTTTGTCACCTTAGAACTATGGCTTCCCAAACTTGGCAGTCAGTGTCCCTGGGAAAGCCTGTTTGTTACTGTGAGGTAGCGGATATGGAAACCCAGGTAGGGATTATGTGTCATGTTGTCTCTGTGAGGTCGTGGTTATAGAAACACAGGTAGGGATTATGTGTCTTGTTCTTGTC
>NW_004443940.1:36239226-36266180 GCF_000243295.1 Trichechus manatus latirostris | reverse complement strand
GGGATTATGTGTCGGGTTGTCACTGTGAGGTCGTGGTTATGGAAACACAGGTAGGGATTATGTGTCTTGTTCTTGTCACTGTGAGGTCGTGGTTATCGAAACACAGGTAGGGATTATGTGTCGGGTTGTCACCGTGAGGTCGTGGTTATGGAAACACAAGTAGGAATTATGCGTTGTTGTTGTTAAATTACTGTCAAGTCGATTCCGACTCATGGCGACCCCATGTGTGCAGAGTAGAGCCACTCCGTAGGGTTTTCAGGGTGGTGACCTTTTGGAAGCAGACCATCAGTCCTGTCTCCCAAGGAACCGCCGAGTGTGTTCCAACCACTGCTCTGCAGCTAGTGGCTGAGCCGTTAACCGTTTGCCCCGCCCGGGGATTCCAAAGGGTGATACAGAAAGTCACAATATGTGTGCCTTCTTTTTTAAAATATCTTTTGACCTTCCACATAAATGGCAGAATTATTATTAATATTGAAACAGTTTCCATTGAAACCATAGTTTATTAAAAGCGTCTGGAAGAAGGCCCCCTACCGCCTCCCTGAGTCATCTCTGTGGATCTGTTCCTCCCCCGCAGGCAGAGAGACTCATTCCCAGAGCAGGGGTTCCCAACGCCCGTTTACTGCCTTGAGATAAGTCTCACCAGTTTGTGGACTGACCTGCTTTTAAACTAGTCCCGCCACCACATTAGGTAGGCACAGTCACATCTTTATAACAAGGGAAGAGCGACCTTCCGTCCACGAAAGGATGAGGTTCCATGGAGTAGTGAGAGTCTGTGACCTTTCCCTTTATTTGTTACAACTGCTTCTTTTAACATCCTGTGGAATAATTATCTGAATCAAAAAGGAGGGGCTTCTTCCAGGTGCTTTCTGGATGAGGTCAGTATCTATGCTAATTTCCCATCTTTCCTTCGTCCTTCCTTTTCCTCTCTCTCCTTCTTTCTTTCCTTCCTTCCTTCTTTCCCTCTCTCTCCTTCTCTCTCTCTTTCTTCCCAAACTTATCCTCCTCTTCCTTCTTGGTCCTCATCTTCTCTTTTTTCTGCATATTAGTGTTTTTTACAATGTACATAAATAGCTTTTAAAATAAGAAAAAGAAGAATATTTTATATTTCTGTCTTCAAACAAACAAGAAGTTAAACATGAAAGCACCCCTTAATATATTAGTCTGTAGGAAGAAAATAGGACCAAGATGAGAAGCAAGTAACCGAAACACAACTTTTCTTTTTCTCTTGTGCAGTGACTCAGAGGGGTTCCAGTGACTCAGTGGTTCCACCCCATGAGCAGAGCAATAAGCAATCAGTGTCAGCTGCTGCCATGAACGGGCGGGTCAGAACACCGAAGGGGGAGGAATAGAAAACGACTGACGTTCTTCCCACCTCAACACCCCCTACCCGCCCCCAGCAGTAGGGTGTCATGTGGCTCCCGGAAGTCGCTGGAGGGCCCATTCAACCTTCCCAGTGTTGATGACTGAGTCTCCCCAGCTCTGCACTCAGAACAGGTACCACAGTGGGACTATAGGCCAGGCAAGAGAAGAAGATGGGCAAAGAGGAAAAGTCGGCAAGCTTCCCTGGGGAAAATCTTGTAAGCCACCTGCCTGTGGGACAGGCCTGCCCCAAACATGGACCCACCCCACGCCCAGCAATGTTTCCTAAAACATAGTTTGAGATTCTGCTATTAGAGCTTCCTGAGCCTTCTCCCCGAGTTGTGTTAAGGACTCCATGGGTCTGGAGGGCTGGCATTAAGTGAACAAGTGCCCACAGACCACTCCTTTGTCTGCCCACAGCAGTTTTGCAAGGCAATGGCAGGGGGCTGGGCAAAGAGTGGATGGGGATGGCAGAGGCTGGAGGGATCCGCAGGGAAAGTTTGGAGCTTAGGCCCTGGGAACCAGGATGGTAGAAGGAGCTAAAGCAGCTGCTGTCTAGTCGACTCCAACTCATGGTGACCCCGTGTGTGTCAGAGCAGAACTGTGCTCAGTAGGGTTTTCAGTGGCTGATTTTTTTTGGAAGTAGATCACTAGGGCTTTCTTCTGCGATGCCTCTGGGCGGGCTAGAACCTCCGGCCTTTCCGTGAGCAGCCCAGCGCTCTAACCGTTGCACCACCCGAGGACTCAAGAGGGACTAATGAAGAAAGTAGGCTAGATGTGAGTCTGGCTTTTCTAGGAAAAGGGAAGCAAGCTCTGTTCTTCCTTTTTTATTTCTTCCTTCGCCTCCTACACATCACGTTCTGCTCTGAAGTCCCACAGGTTAGGTGGTTCTACTAGTGCTGTGTCACCGTGAGGGCGTGGGACCCGGCGCCCGCTTATCCAAGTATGTCTGTCTGTCCAGGCGTTTGTATCGTTATTTGCTTATCATTTTCATTCATATGAATTACCTTGCTAATCATTTCCAAGTCTTTATGGGGACTGATATTATTTTGGTGTGTTTTTAGAAGTCCCTGGAGATACACAGTCTTGGGCCCCACTTAGCATACAGGAGTGGTGAATTCAGTTCCCATATATGAAGTGCCTGCTCTATGCCAGGCTGGAACTTTAACCAGACCAAAGGGTGCCCTGTGGGGCCACCAGTTAGTCAAGATCCAACATTAGGAGCCAGCTCCTTGGCCTTGAGTCTGGCGCTGCACCAACTAACCCTGTTCCCCAGGCCTCCGCGTCTTCTACAGGGTGAGGCCTCTCCTGCCTTGTGAGGCAGCAGCACTGGGACAGGTCCTAGGAGGACATGGGACATGGGTTGGAATCACCAGGAGGCCTGGCTCTGTGATTTGTCTAAGAAGCCACTTACACGGGCCTAATCTGTTAAAGAAATAAATGAACGAACGAGTGGATCTGAGTCAGTCTGCCCTCCCTGACTGTCTGGGTGGTTTTGAAGTTCGGATGAAACCATATTTACAGAAGCCCTTGTGAATCGGGAGATAATTTGAAAAGGAGAAATAATAATGGTATTGGAATAATTAGTCAGAGAGCTCCTAATTTCTATGACAAACGTATTGGATTCCTTCCTTGGCATTAAAGCTTCTGCTCCCCCAACTAAACGCCAAATGGACTGGATTATTGCTCCTTAGAGCTGGCCCAGTGCAACAGAAAGAGGAACGGCTCCTTCTGATTTAGGAACAGCTGCCTAATCGATCAGAAGCCCTGGTGTTGCAAAGGTTAAGGGCTCAGCTGCTAACCGAAAGGCAGATGGTTCGAACCCACCTAGAGGCTCCATGGGGGAAAGGCCTGGCAATCTGCTCCCGTAAAGATTACAGCCTAGAAAACCCTATGGGGCAGTTCCACTCTGTTACATGGGGTCGCTATGAGTTGGAATTGACTTGACAGCACCCAACAACAACAGCACCTCTCACTGAGGGTGCCCTTTTATTGTTCTTGATCTTTGCCCATGAGAATTTTCAGCGGAACATTGGATTAGGTGTGCCACGCATGTGCTAGCCTTGCTTGTGAAGATTATACGCACACAAACCTCCAAAGATAAATGTTGTTTAATTGGATCAACAACCTTTGTGGGGTTTTCTCCTTCTGTTTTAGTTCAAGGTACTGCTGGCATGGTTGACAAAGCAATTTTTTTAAAAAAAGGATTTTCATTTAGACTGCATCTGCGTGAAAGATTTCATCCTGGCATGTACTCATCACTCAGAGAGACTGTTGAATAGGCAAATGCAGGGTTGAATTAATAAATTAATATTCATGAGTGATCCTGAAACGAAAGGCAGGACCCCAGAGTAATTGCTGTTTGGAGGCATGGTTGGGGGATCTGATTAGTGGGGAACCACAGTCATGCTCCCTCCCCACTCCCCTGATTAGGCCTTTCTTCATGACTTTAGGGTGCAGCAAGGCTCCGCCGAAAGGAGCCCTAGTGGTGCGAACGGTTGAATACTTGGCCGCTAACTGAAAGGTTGACGGTTCAAACTCATCAGCTGCTCCACGGGACAAAGACCTGGTGATCTGCTCCCATAAAGATTACAGCCAAGAACACCCTATGGGGCAGTTTTACTCTGTCACATGGGGTCACTGTGCGTTGAAATCCACTCGACGGCACCTAACAAGTCGCCTTATCCTCACAGTGTGCGCTCCGCCACTGATAAAGCAAGTTTGCCCCCCGCTTTATTCTCCCTGCAGGCCAGGTAAGCACCTGCATTTAACACATGGGAAACCAGAGGCTCACCGAGGTGCACGTGGGGGTGACGAGTCTTCTCTCTGGTCCACGACTTCTTACTCTTAGCAAAACCCAAGCCCCCAATACTGAAGACGGTTTCCTGTTTGACTTGGAAGACACCACGTGCAGACAGAGCAAACAGCTTCTTAACTGAGAGTCCTAGAAACACGACAAGCGTCCATGCTGCTCCAGGCAGGGTGCTGGGTGCTGGCAAGACAAGGATGAGCAGACGTCCAGCAGGGCAGATGGGTCTTCGGACTGACAGCCTCCGTAGAAGGAGCTCTGTCATTAGCTAGTGCTGCTGAAACAGAAATACCATAAGTGAGTGGTTTTAAAGAACAGAAATTTATTTTCTCATAGTTCAGGAGGCTAGAAGTTCGAATTCAGGGCACTGGCTCTAGGAAGAGTACAAGAACGCGGGCTGGGCCCACAGGCCTCTGCCACCCTTTCCCAGCTCCCCACTTGTCATCTGCTGCAGGTTGACCGCCGCTCTGAGTTCTGGTTTCCTTAGCTCTAAAGGAGGATCACAAGGGTGCTTGCCTCAAAGGGTAGAGTAAATGTAATCGTTGACATATTACACCTACCTAGGACAGTACCTCAGTGAATGCGGTATTTCGTTAGTGCTGTTCATCACCTCGCAGCAATCTGTGTCAACCCGACAACCGTACTTCAGTCCCCAGCTAGGAAATTGGCTCAGACTACCTGACAAACTTTATCCATCCCTCCATTTGGGAATCCACCCAGCAGATACTCACAGAGTGCCAACTCTGAACCAAACCGTGCTGGGGGTGGGGTAGGGGATATGGTGAGGAGCACCACAGACCCACGTCTGCCCTCCCCACCCCGGGGGCTGATGGAGCAAACCTAGACACTTGGGACTTGACTACCTGAGGGCAGCCTGGAGCGCGAGGCCATCCTCCCAGTGAGGGGTGAAAAGAGGCACCTTTCAGATCCAAAGTGACATTTGGACTTGTATGGCATCAGCGTGATAGCACCTGGGAGAAGAGCTCGCTCATCTCCACAGACTTGCTAGGTGCCATGCCAGCAGGCTCTGGCCAGTCCCACAGAAGATTCAGGAAGGGTTGGGGGAACCACATCCCAAGACTCAAGGAGAGCTGGGTGCTGAGGACGTACATTGCCCTTTGCTTATCACTGGCAAGAGGCAGATGCAGATAATCGCACAACTATCATTTTATGCTTCTAAGTGAGTGTCAGTGAAAAACTACACTGTTTTCCAAGTTACTTCTCAGGAATAAATTGTGAGTAAACAGCCTCTGCTTGTGAAGCTGGAAACCCGGGTCCCTTCAGTCCGTGTTTTTAAACGCTTTGATGATGTGGTTTGCTTTTTCCCTCCAAGATAAAAATAATAAATAAGTAAAGGCTGACGACTGAGTGAGATCGGCAGCCAGGCTCGTCTAGGACCCACAGTCACCCAGGGGACGGTGGCTGGTGACGAAGGAGAGATACTCAGTACAGAAATGAGACCCATTCTCAACCCACCACCCCAGCACTGAGATGAGGAAAACATATACTTCATTACACGGTATATGTTGCCAACCTTCCGTGGGAAAACGTAGGTGAGGATTTCTTTTGTAAGGGTTGTTTCTTCTTTGTCACCAAACTGAGACGTGTGTGCTGCTGATGGCTGCTGCTGTTGTTCTCTGACCGCGACTAGGCTTCACTCCCTGGCAACAGGCAGCGGCAGAAACAAAGCTTTGCAGTCAGCCCGCATCACCTGATAAACGCAGTGGGAACGTGTCAACAACAAAGGCAGCAATGGAGGGAGGCGGTCAGAAAGAGCGTGCGAAGCAGGTCCCCTCACCTCAGTGATTTCTCGTCATGCCTTATGGCCAGAGACAAGTGGGAAGAAGACCCCAGCGATGCGGGGAGTCCCTTCGATTTGCTGAAATGGAGGGTCACCTTTTATTTTGTAGGCAAGCACTGCTGTTCTGGATTAGTTCCAATCAAAAGTACTTTAGACCTGTGTTGTAACTCTTTTTCTCTGAGTTTTCAAAACCAATACCTAAAGCAAATTGGTTGATGAACCTGGGACCCCTGTGTGCGGCCTCAGAACCTCAGGTTGGTGTTCAAAGGAGCTGGCAGAACGGGATCTCTCATCACAGACAATGTAGACACAGAGCTCCGCGGTGCTTAGAGAGAAGCCCCTCATTCCACCTCCCCTTGCAGACAAGTTTCCTGGCACTCAGTGCACTGGGATTTGTCACTTCAGATTAACACCATAACACAGGCAGGTGGAAGAGAGTGCTTAATAAACAAGGTTTGGCACCCTGAATTTTGAGTTTACAAAATAAACCAAAGTTGCTATTTCGTGCTAGTAAGACAGGGACAGCGCAGGTGATAGGTCACCGTCATTATTGCCCTCTGCTTGTTCCTCGGCCTTCTGCATTGCTTCCTCTGGAAGCTGCCGTCAGAACCCGGGCGGGGATTTCCTCTGGCCTGGCTCTCCTGGGGTTGAAAGGAAACAGGTATGGACACATTTCATACCACATTTTTAAAAATGAAATTATTAAAAAATTAACGAGTTGGAAACTGTTGAAATGGCAGATGTTCATCTACATATATTTATGTGTATATATATATTTATACAGATAGATATAATTTTTCTTAGCACAATTAAAAGAAAGTAAAGAGTTGGGTTTGAGGAGAGTCTTCTTAGAACCAACTATGGAGAGTAATTGATCAGTAGTGCAGCTTTATAATACATTTACAAACTGTTGCTCTATATCAGTAAACTAGACATGTAGAAATTGTAGAATGGGTGTATGCTTAGCTGTTTATATTTTCACCAAAATAAAATAAATATTTTTTTAAAAGAAAGAGAAAAAAAAAACGATGTTGCTAACTGCATATATGCGCTGTGTTGATCTTCTGAGGGTGCTCCTTGACCTCCAGGATACAGTTAAGATAGAAGGGTGGTGAGAACAGAACTCCCGTTGGAATACACGTTTGGTGGTGTATTTCCCCCCCTGTGCGGAAGATCTGTGCGGCCCCCTGTATGAGGCTCTGTGGTTAAGGGGTGCTGTTGGCTGTGGAGTGGCGATTTCTGTTGGGTCTGCTACAACTTTCCCTGATTTATCCTTTAGAGCTTAATTCCCATTCCCAACAAATTAGGCAAGACAGAAAGTGTCATCTGGAAAGAGTGAAAGAGTGAGTAATACATCCACCAAACATCATTCTTGTGCCAGTTAAATGGTGGGGATTCATTTATCCATCGCTTGATACAGCAAACAGTGATCATGCTGTCAAAAACTACTGGACCGCGATCCTGGTAGAAGGCACTTGAAGGCAGACGTTTGTCTGGGATCTTTTACTGCTCCTTTGATGCGACTTCTGTCGAGACAGCGTTGATCATGGTAAAACATTTGGCATCATTTGGGTTTCTTCTTCACTGACAATTTTAAGTATTAACTGCAGGAAAGCCCGCTTTATCAGAATGTCCCTTTCAAGACAAGTTGCAGTGAAGTTGGGGGCTGAAGAGGGTTCAGATCCTTCTCTGTTTCAGTAAACACCACACTTATCAATGACTCTCTCCCTCGGTGCTTTGTTCACTGTGGTTTGCTCACCTCTGCCACCATCCTGGGGACTACGTGTGAAAGTGGGCTTGTATTCCACTTGTCACACCGAGCTCCACTTTCTTTTTGATAGAGCTCAGGCAAGGAAGTGAGAGGGCATGGAGAAGATTGTGTTAAGTAAATAAGAGTTCAATCCTTTGGGATTTCTAGCTTGGAAATTAACAAAACAAGGTCTGCTCACAGAAGTGGTTACATCTAAACTACAGACCAGGGGAGATAAATCTGACAACCTCTGACATCTTTAAATGTCAAACCCACCGCACATCACAGACGACATCGTACCTAGCGATCGAACTCCCTTTAAAATACGCTTCATGTAAATACATTTTTGTGAAACCACAAGCTGTTTCTCTCAGTTTTGTTTTCAGCTGGCTTCGATAAAGAGATTGGTTGGCATCCTACAGCTAATTAAACAGCTTTCAAACCAACGTCAATGCATGGTCTTAGGTGACTCTCAGAAACACAGTTCTTTCTTCACGGCCCAGGAGTATCCACAACGACTTTTGAGTGTTCTAACAGACCCTGTCAGAGGGGAATTATATAGCTCTGACCTGAGTTTATGAGCAAAATCAGGCTGCTTTCAGTGGTGTGGGTCCAGCTTCTGATCTGCTTTGGTAGCTTGACCATAGCACCAGGATGGTGGGTTGGATTCATGCTCCACAAAAAAAAGAAAAATGCTGTTCACATTTCTGTGCTCACTTAGATATGTTAGTGTTTAGTATGTTGTAAATTTCTTATACTTATTACATATTTGGTTTTGTGACTAGAATGCTATTTTATTTTTTTCTTAGTGGAAAATAGAAAATGAAATGCGAGAGACCTTCCTTTCCAGAACAAGGATTCTGACTGCTCTCAGAGCTTCTCTCATCCTTGTCTGTTGGGGTTATTTTCTTTCCAGTAGCAGTTATTTCTAGATTCTGCAAGGTGATTACTTGATTTTTTTTTTTTAAAGCTTGGTATTCCAATTTTACAGTTGAGCCTCCCTAACCCCTAAAGTCAGATTTCTCTAACAAAACTGCTTTGATCATCTCATCTGTGATGGACTGGCTTCAAGTAAAAAAAGGTGGCATCTAGTAAATAAAGGGAAAGTCACATAGTGCTTATACTTAGGAATGCCTCTAAATATAGCAATGGTGTTTTAAAATTTGGTGTTAACAAATGCATTTTGTGAAAAAGAGGAAGAACAAGTTAGCTAGGTTGCATGTGAAGTAACTGTGCTGAAAACATTAATTTTTAATATGGAATGGTTCACATTTTTATGTATGTACTTGCAAAAAAAGTTGGAATTGTTTTTTTAATGCTTTGACTATTTCTTCAATGAAAGCTTTTGTGCTATGCCACTCTGTTCTTAAGAACTTCCCAGGTTACAGATACAATAGAGGGTGAGCTTGAGTTTGTTCCGTGAGCACGGCCTTTTCAGTTGTGGTAAAAAAAATTAAAATGGCAACGGTTCTGAAGAAGTGCTTTGTGACCATGGCATGTTTCACTCTTTCCAGATGACTGAGATCCCCATCACTTCCCAGGTCTTACGTGGGGAGGAAAGGGGTATGTGTGGTTCAAGAGAGTGGCAAGTATTTGTTCAGGTCAGGCTTTTTCTGAATGTGAACGTTCGGTTACCTTGGATGAGAACAGGGCAGGTATTCTAGGGTCATATACTCATACTGAAAATGTCTTAAAGTCACAAATTAAGGTGATTACCATTGTCTTCTGATCCCCTGTCATCTTTAATTGTAACGTTCTTTCAAGGTTTGTGGTTATTGCTGTTTGTTTTTAAATGTTGTTGTCTTACAGAAGTCAAGTTCCAAAGTACTAGAATAGACCTATGATATTGAAAGAGTTGGAGCATAAAATCATAAAGTGCAAACTCTGAATCACATTATCTAGAATAGATGTTATTACACAGAAATTGTCATCCGTTCAAGTTCACAAAAACAGTGCCGACCTTTCACCGTGAGTCTTTGAGACTGACCACGAATGTGTCTGCCCTTCTCAGTGAGTGACAATGTCTCATGCTGAGTTTTCTTGCCATGTGAGTCAATATATATTTTCAGGGTTATTCTTGAATTTTGTTATGTTGTTCAGTCCTTTCCACTCTTTATTGTTGGAATAGGTTTTAGGAAGAAAAATCCACTTTCAAAACAAGTTATGACTTCTTATCCTCTGTGGGTGTTTCCTTTTTTTACCACTTTAAGAATTTAAAATATGAATATATCATGAGGGTACAGATTTTTGTAAAGAATGTGGGGGGAAAAGTTACCTTTTTTTTTTTAATTGTTTGAAAACAGGGAAATACTGTGGTGACTTTACTGGTGTTTTTCAAATTGTTGCTCAATTTAATTAGTCAAAGCACTGAGTAGCATTTCTTTTTAATACAGATGTTAAAAATGGCTCAGCTTTTCTGAATAAAATAGCAAGGACCAACGCTCAAAGTAGTGCCTGAAAAATCCAGAACGTCTACCGGCTGCTGTGAACAGTTCTCTCCCTTTTTGGAGAGTTGTTCGGGCTTTTTAGAAACTCATTAATTTGATTGTAAGTGCCTCAGGGTTATCAGGAAAAGGAGCTTTAGAAAATGGTTTCAGAATGTGTCATTTTCTCCTTGGTTTAATCTGAGACAGTGTGTGGGCACGCTGGTATTTTAAAAGGCTAAAAATGTTGTAGATATTGCTGTGCCTTCAAATATGAGGGAGCGTTGCAAGCAGGGAAGAGTTTTCTTCAGTCCTCTGTCTGAAATTCTCCTTTTCTTCCTAGTAGTAATTCTTGGATTTTTAGGAGGGATTCTTTGATTCTTTTTCATCTTCAATTTGTTGTAATTAAACAAAAATAAATTTAAAAAATCAAGTCAGCTGTCCTTGATTTTTATTTTTATGTTTTTGATTTTAATTTTACTAATTTTTTTAAAATAAAACCTTGTGTTTTCATTTTAGCTAGTTTCATTATTTTTTATGAAATTGTTGGCGGCATAGGACTGCCATTTGGTTTCAATATTAATATATAACATGAACTACGTGGGAGTCGTCTATTTTCAGCAGTAAATAACTGCTTGTACGATTGTTTTACCTTGGCATAATTCAATTGACTCTTTTGCAGTTTTACTTTGCATCTTCAAACGATACATGGGGGGTGTGTGTGTGTAAAGTAACTATAACATGTTGTATCGTTAAAAACAAGTTTCCTGGTGACATGGTGGCCAGAATCAGGGAATGTCAGGTGGGGGGGGGTTTCAAAATCCAATCAGCAGGTAAATCATTAATTATTCATTTTCCAAGAAAGATTGATTGGGTTGTTTTAGAAATTGAATTTTCTAGAATTCTTTTTTTAATCTTTTGTTTTGTTTTTCATTTTTACCCTTAAAAAGGGGTTAATTTAGTAAGAAGATGTATCTTTTCTGTTTGTATTGTGGCTTGTTCATTTTCTCATAAGCTGTATTTGGTAGCTAAAATGTTGAAAGCAGTTTGGGAACAAAATGTCTGCTTAAACTATGACAGAATTGGCCACAATTTGCCGATTGGGCTGATAACAAAAGCCAGCAACACAAAATAGGTAGAAAAACAGTTTGTTCGGCGATGTGAGACCACTAAAGGGCTTTTTGCATGTGTTTTTTTTTTTTTCATTCTGATGTTTATGTTGTGATAGAAGTACATGAAGAGACGTTTTTGCTCACCCATAATTTTTGATTAACCATTTCATCTGTGAATTCCTCTTACATTTTCACAAAACAGGCTATTCACCTGGCATTGACTACACATTTGATTAACAACCAACTTTGTATCCAAACCCCACATTTCATCCAGCTTCCATCTGGTTGTAAATGTTTCAAAGCTCATAATTTTATCTTTTAAAGAAGTACTTAAATTTCACTTTTTCAAATCTACAGCATTGAATTTTAAGACTCTTCCTGCATTTTTGCAGGAGTAAAACAAAAACTATAGTTTGTACTTTAAAAAATGTCTTCTACCTGGACAGACGTTTGATAAAAACTCCAGCAACTGAAAGTACCCGTTGACTCCCATGTTATCTCACAGACTGTAAACAAACGCTGATGCTTTACGCTAGACGATCCATTTTCTCAAACGATAGACCAAGATCAGAGCATCCTCCTCCTTGGCTCCGTTGTTTTGACTTTTCGCACCTTGCGTGTGTGAGTGTGAGTGTGTGGTGGTCTTAGTTATTGTCTTAAAAATCAGATACTCCTGGGCAATAATTAAGATGAGGTTCATGTTTCTACTTATCTAATCTTTGTTTTCACAAATAAATACAAATAACTCAAACTGAAACTTGATGGCTTTGGCGATAATAAAATAGCAGCCAGGGGGAAATTTTCTTCATGTTAATGTTCTTTCACAACCCACATTCAGTTTCGGTAGGAAAATTATTAACCTTTTCAACAGCATGCGAAACGATGGGCTCACAACAGACTCCTGAGTGTGATTTGCAGGTTTTGGTTCTATTTTGAGATTTTTGGTGTGTAGAGTTTTGTCTTTTTTTTAAAAAGACCAATAGCTTTCTTTGACAGCGATCATAATGACTTGAAATTCTTTACTTGATATCTTTTCACTGTGTGCACATTTTCTAGTGTTTGTATTTATTTTTTAATGCAGGTGGGGGAGGTGGGCAGGATTTCATCTCCTACTCTCCTGCTGTTTGATTCTATGAAAGAGAAAAGCTTCCTTAGTCTCCCTGTTTTTCTCCGTTCTGATTTTCTCATGAGAAGCGTAGCAGCGATGGTGAGGATGGCACAGGACTGAGCAGGGTTTCCTTCTCTTGTACGTAGGGTGGCGATGAGTCGGAACCGACTCGACAGCACCTAACAACCACAGTTCTCTTGTGGAGATTGTGAGTCCCCCACCAGCAGTTTTAAATCCAGTGGAACCACATTTCATAGATGCAGATGCCTCCCTGGTAGGCTTCAGCCCTGACTTCTGTCTGCCTCAAAGCAAAGCCAGTCTGACCAGTTTGGGCTTGTTGTCCGGAAGGTCCCATGTAAGGCCCAGGGTGAGGCTGTCCTCCCAGGTGACTGTGTTAGGGCTGCACTTCTTTGGGGGAGGAGGGTCATGCTGGTGTAACTCTTGCTTCTTCACCTGAAGCACACAGAGCGGGCAACGTGGGGCAGTAGAGGCAGGCGACCAGAATGCAGGTGAAGGATATCGGATGGCAGTTTCTGTTCTGGGTGACGTCTTGAAGTCTGACTGGGACAGTCACACCTGCAGGGATAGCCCTGCCTGCAGACACGGTCCCACCATGGGCTGCCCTGTCTGGCCAGGCTGCGCCACGTGGACCCACAGGCACCCTCTGCGCCTCCTCCCATCTCTTCTGAGGCTCCACCCTCACCCAGCGCCCTGCGCTACCTGTTCCCACCACCTACAGAGGTGAAAATGGAAACTGAGGAAAACACACTTGGTCTGTAACAAGCGTGTGTGCTTCCAGTCAGCCACTTTCTGTGTCATAGTTCGGGCTTTTTTTCTTTTTCTTTTTTTTTTCTCGTACTTCCTGTATGAGGTTAGTGTTTTAAAATGATAAACTATTTTTTTTTTTTTTGGCCTGGTCTATATTGACTCCTGCCTACCCCATTGTGAGGGTTTTGCTGGCCCCTTCCACTTGGGCCATCCGATGTTGGTGGTGAGCGGAGTGCCCTCACCCACCTCTCCTCCCCAGGGTGGGCGTAAGGAGAGTCAGGCTGGAGACAGCATTTTCTGTCCTTCCATTTGAGAGAAAGGCAATGAACACCATAGCCCACAGGCCAGCTGTACTGTACGAGCCTAAAGAGAGCCAGCTGGGGAGAGGACAGGGACCCCAGGGGTGTGAAGCTGGGCTCAGGAGAAACGCTGGTGCAGGGTTAGTGACCCACTGGAAATCCTTTTCTTGGTATCTTTTCAATGTGTGCATGTTTCACAGTGTTTGTATGTATTTTTGTTCTGAGTGGGATTCAGCCCCACACTGTGCAGGCGAGCAACATCCAGAAAAGTCAGCTAAGGGATGAATGATGTCAACATTTTCTCCCCAGGTCACCTCAAGAACTTGTTGAAACACTTGCATGACTGCTGAGCTGTTTGCTCTTTCCTGGGGATCTCAAGAGAGAACTTGGGTATAGGTGACTAAACTGAATATCAGTAGCCAGCCAGCCCTCCAGCCACCCACGGTCCTTAGGGACCATCCCACGGGCCCCATGTCTAAGAGCGTAACGGGAGCAGGTGTCACTGGACACCAGAGGTTCTTGAGGGTGCATGTGAATTACCTGGGTGGAGCGGGGGAGGGCAGATTGCTAAAACACACACCCTGGGCTCCATCCCAGAGTTTCCAGCTTGGAAGTTCTGAGGTGGGACCTGAGATTTTGCATTTCTAACAAATTCTCAGGTGGTGTGATGCTGCTGGTCCAGAGACCCACTTTGAGAGCTACTGCTGAGGGCCATGGGTGACTGGAACACCACGTTTTAGGCCAGAGACCCACTTTGAGAGCCACTGCTGAGGGCCGTGGGTGACTGGAACACCATGGTTTAGGCCAGAGACTCACTTTGAGAGCCACTGCTGAGGGCCGTGGGTAACTGGGACACCACGTTTTAGGCCAGAGACCCACTTTGAGAGCCACTGCCTAGGCCATGGTTGACTGGGACACCACGTTTTAGGCCAGAGACCCACTTTGAGAGCCACTGCCTAGGCCATGGTTGACTGGGACACCATGTTTTAGGCCAGAGACCCACTTTGAGAACCACTGCTGAGAGCCGTGGGTGACTGGGACACCACATTTTAGGCCAGAGACCCACTTTGAGAGCCACTGCCTAGGCCGTGGGTGACTGGGACACCACGTTTTAGGCCTGGTCCAGTGGAATCTGTCGGTTGTCTCAGTTTTTTCTCTTATGCTGACGTTTTTTCATGGGTCCTAAACAACGCTGGAAGTAGAATCAGCCTTTTAGGAGGCTCTTTGCATTTCTCAGTAACTGTACAGCAAGCTCACTGTAGCTTTGGCCTTTCACAATGTCAGCCAGAGTAGATTCTGACTCTTGGTGACCCCAGTTAGAGCCAAACTGTGTTCCATAGGGTTTTCAATGGCTTATTTTTCAGGAGTAGTTTGCCAGGCCTTTCTTCTGAGCCTATGTTGTTGTTGTCACATGCTGACTTGTAGCAATCTTACATGACAGAGTAGAACCTCCCCACAGGGTTTCTTAGGCTCTTCTCTTTACACGAGCAGATTGCCAAGTGTTTTCTCCCGTCGAGCCCCTGGTGGGTTTGAACAGCCTCCCTTTTGGTTAACAAGTTTATGAGGTTCACTTCTTTGAAAAATAGTGTTTACCTTAGAGATAGAATGTTTGTGTCTATTTGATTAGAGTGGGGTTCTGCCCCACACTGTGATAGGAGGCAGGACTAGACCAGGAAATACCCCAACGAGGCCCAGCCCTTGGGCTGCCAACCTTGGTCCCTATTTCCACCTTTACTAAAAACTGAAAGAGTTACTTACTAGGTACCTCTCTGTGCCGAAAGGTAGGCAAACGTCTGAGATCCTCCAGGGGTTAGGATCTCTGAATCGCTTGTGAGACCCTGTTCATCCCAGGAGGTGACAGCATTGCCACCTGGACCCTGGATTGAAAATTGGGTGCCATCATTTACCAGCGAGTTGTCGAACTTTCCCTTGTCTTGGGTCCTTCCGTGGTAAGAGAGAGATGGTCCAAACAGCACCAACCCGAGAAGGCTGAGCTGATGCTTCAGCGAGAGCACCCACCAGGAGCAGTAGCTGGAGTGCAGAGAACACTCGCCAAGAAGACTGGGTGTGTTCCTGGGCAGGGCTGGAAGAGGCTTGCAGGTACTGGTGGGGCGCTGGAGTCCCGCTCAAGGGCACGGAGTCTTTCTGAATCATGAAATGATGCGTGTAACACTTCGTAGAAACTGCTTCTCAGGGGAGGTCCCCTCGGGGAAAGCTCTAAGTCTGCTCAGGGTTACGAGGCTGTGGCTCCAGAAACAGGAGTCCATCCGAGATGAGGGCGGGGTCCCCTCTCTCCCCTGCCCTCACTCTAGAAGACGATATCCTAGTAATTTACACAAAGAACCCGCACAGTTACCACTGAAGTTAGTCTCTAGTAAGCAGTAAACATTTTCTGAGTGTGCCCTCTAGGTTTTGCTTTTCAGAGAAACAAAAAGTGGCCTCCTGAGAGCTGGCACCTTTGTGCTACTGAGCATTCCCCCACCTCATGGCCACTGTTTCAGCGTCCCCAAAAGCTGGCTTCCAGCGTTGCTGGAGTCTGGTGGCAATCAAAACGAACAGGGTGTGAGTGCCTCATTCAGTATTTTCCTCTGTACGGATGGAGATATTGGTGCTATGAAAGGGGCAGAACACGGTCGGGTGCCTGTTTTACACATGGGTGGCTGGGTGCTCTGGCTTGGCATCTTAGCAGTGAGGTAGTGGCAGATCAAAGTCTGTGCTCTTTGCTTCTCCCTATCTTGGTGCAAACAGTTAATGCACTCAGCAGCTAATTGAAAGGTTGGAGGTTCAGCCACCCAGAAGTGGCTCTGAAGAAAGACCTGGCCATCTACTTCTGAAAAATCAGCCATTAAAAACCCTATGGAGTGCAGTTCTACTGTGATGCACATGGGGTCACCATGAGTCGGAGTCAACTCAACTGCAACTGGTAAACTGGTCCTTGGTACTTATGTCCCAGGAAGTAGAGGCTTAGATCAGCTGGAAGCACAAAACACTGCCCAGTGAACTGTCCAGTGCAGGGGTAAGGGCTGGGGGCTGAGATACGTTTCTCCCCCTTCTCAGTTTCCCATGCTAAGAGCCTTTCCTCTGATTACTGATTGGGGGCTGGCTGGGGGCGCATCCAGGAGAATGACTGGCCTACAGTTCAGGTCCCTGATGAGGATTTGTATTCCCAGTCTGAAGTTAAGGTTTGGTGTGTGTGACCCGAGCCCATCCCTCAGAGCTAAGGGAAACAGAAACAATGTTCCCACAGTGGGAGATATAAACAGGCCCCTGAATACGCTGCAGGAAACAGTACAGCTCAGCCAAGGTGAGTCAGAGCTGCCCTTTGTGTGCCCAGAAGCTGTCCTAGTGCTGGGAGATACTGGTGCCCCCACCCTCCCACTGTCTGATGTTCAGTGGCAGGGGGTGGCAATGTGACGATCGACCCTGGATTAGGGACAAACATTTAAAGTCCCTGGGTGGGTTGTCTCGGGTCAGGACATGGAGTCCCCAGGGACTTGATCTTCCGTAATCCGTGCAAAAGCTCCGACAAGCTGGTGCAGGCCCTACAGTGGAAAGCTGGCATTCAGAGTCTTCTCCACTTGGGCCACTGTGCCCATAAGTATTAGGTTTGTGTGGAAAATACTAGCCTCCAAACTGGGAGGCCGGGTTCCAGGCCTGGCTGTGTCCCTTCCAGGGTGACCTTGAGAAGGGTGCCAACCTCCACCCTCTCTGCACCTCACTTTCTTCACTGTAAAACCAAGGGTTGGATCCTGAAGGCCCTGCCGCCTCTCGCTCTGCAATTCTGGTCCGACTCCCTATGGTCAAGGGTTCCTTATTGATGCCGGCCTGGGCTGCTGGGTTTTGGCTTTTCGCCCCACTCAGAAGTGGGGTGATGGGTGAGGAATGCGGGTTCATAAGCCACCTCTCCATTTCAATGGTGAAGCTAACGGAGCCAGATTTCCCCTTCCACCCGTCAGGCACTGATGCATTTCTTAGTTCCTCTTTCTCTTTGCCCACCCAGGAAGGGACTGTGTAAGAAATCCCAGCCCAAGATGCCTGATGTTTAAGCCACGTTAGAAAGTGCTAGCTCACGGGACACTGTCAGGAAGCTGGTTTTCCCAGACAGATCCATCTGGGCAGCCGTCTTCCCAGAACGCGGTGTGTCACAGAACGCATATGGAATCAACTCTCACAACGCCGGCTGTCTCATCGTCACCAGTAAATGAGGCCTTTAAGAAAAAGCGAGGACTGTAGGCGTTTGTGTGAATCAACCGATACATACAAGAGGTCGGGAAGGGAACTAAGGAGAAACAATACAGAGTTTCAGAAATAAATAGAGGCTGTCACGCTGCCACATGAGGACTGTGACGGGGAGAGAGAGCCAGGAGCACGAGAGAAGCTTTGCTCTGTGTGGCCTGCAGTGCAGGCTGGGCAGCGTCTGTCCGCAGCGCGGTCAGTAGAGGCCTGCCGCTCAAGGCCAGGGTACAAGAAAGGATCCTGCCCAAGCATGTCTGGGAAGTGCAACATAGAAACAAATTTAAAGAGCTTTATTTCCTAACTTATGCGGGGTCTTTTGTATGCTGCTGGGTCTCTAGAGGAAGGATGGCGCTTTTCCAAAGTCATCAGCTCCCCTCTCTCCCTGCTTTCTCAGAGCATTTTGTACCGTTCACAGAAGTGATCAAGTGGGAAGGGGCAGGGGCCGCAGTGTTCAGGGCCAACTTGGGGTTGCACCTCGGGCAGGTTGCACATAGTGAGGTGGCAGGGAACCCGAGGAGGCTTTGAGTAGTCACGGGCAGAGCCCGTTCTGTCCCCAGCCGTCGAGAGTGCCTGGTCGGAGGATATGGCTGGAAATAGCCGGCCTGGCTTGGGTTTAACCTGTTGCTGTGGCAATGCCGACTCCAGCCCTCTCCTGGAAGAACAGCTTCCTCCCCAGAGCGTCCGAGCAGCAGATTTAGACACAAAGCTGGTTTGTGGGGCTGCAGTGCAGACTTTCAGAAGATGCAGCGGTCAGTATTTCAGAATCACCCTGTCCTTCTATCTGTCTTTGGAAGTATCCGTTCACTTGTTTGGGAGAACTGAGAATGACCATCCACAAACAGTGTGCAGCTTGGGAGCCAAATCATACTGGTCTCAAGTGGCAAAACAGTTGTCATAGACTCACACTCTTCTGCAGCCATTCCACCTCTCTTCAGGACAGCTCCGTCAGGGACACATTTCTCATCTTTCCTTTGCTCTTCCTCACCGAGGCTGTGTGACACAGGCTCGTCCTCTCAGGATTGATTATCTGATGCACCTGGGAGGCTCTCATCTCCTGGGTTGGGAAGAGGAGAGCAGATTCAGGGCTCTGCTGCCATTCGCCCACACACCTGGTTTGGGCTCAGCCTCGCCGTGACTTCTTAGCAAGTCTTGTACACTCAGGGAGGGGATGCCCAGGGCATCATCTGGGAAAACACTCGGGTTGTCCTCGGGTTAGTCCTCAGCTAAGTCAACAGGAGAATGTGGGGGAGAGTCTCAGTCTCGACCAGGAGTCAGACCCTGACCGAGACGGTCAGAACTGGCTTTGACTCTTCAGTAGACACACAGGGTGACTCCAACCAAGCAGTGGGCTTCTGGGGACACCTGCTTTTTCAGTCTCTTCTGAATTATTTAGACAGACGCTCTGCACCCCCATCACCATCCACGGTTTTGGGGATGGTCACTATTTGAATCTATGCTGATAAATTTGATTCCTCAGCTTACTGTGGCATTTACGACCTGTCTTTCCCTTTTCGGTTTCCATGCACTAGAGTGACTGTCTCTCAGTGCGGTTGACAGCGATCTGTGTTTTTCATGCATGTTTTTGTTTCAGAATAACTGGGAGATGAAACAGGAAGCGCTGTGACACACTTGATCGAAAATGACACAGACACAGGAAAATCGGGACTCAGCCCCCTCAGCACCTCTAGCTGCTGGCCGTCAGTCACAGCCCAGTGCAGGGGAAGGGAGAGCCCCTGGGACCTGAGTCTGACGCTGTGGACTCTGAGTCCCTCCACACCCCCTCACGGCCTGTCGGTGATGTGTGGGTCATGGTCTAGTCTGTCAACTTTCCATTTAGATGGCTAGTCTCTGTGTCTCTCGATCCTTTCTTCTTGATTAAAAGCAAAGCTAAAGAAGGAAAGAATTGTTTGCTTCTTGTTAGCTATATACTTAAACACCAATTTAAGGTTACTGAATAGTGTTTGAAATTAATTTCTACAAGACCACAAGTAAACCATGTCATAACAAGACAGATCATCGTGACATCTCAAAAAGCATGTTGAAACTGAATCTCTTAATACTCACCCATGTTTCCCCTGCAATTTCTCATACTTCTGAGAAGACCTCTCTACAATCAGTATCTGCATGTTGACATTTGAGAAAAACATTGGGAAACGTTTGGAAGTGTCTTTCCACACCCACCCTGATTATGTCCTGCAAACTGTGACCCCACCCCCAAAGTCATCACCAGCCTGAGCTTTCTGCTGGTGGGCTCTGCCTTCTCTGCTGCTCCCTCTGTCCACACATCAGTCACCCACTCACTGAGTCATTCCACAAAGATTTATTTCAGAGTCCCTGGGTGGCGCAAACCATTAAACCCTCAGCTACTAACCAAAGGGTTGGTGGTTCACATCCACCCAAAGGCACCTCAGAAGAAAGTCCTGGCAATCTACTTCCCAAAGGTCACAGCCATTGAAAACCCTGTGGAGCATAGTTCTACTCTGACACACATGGGGTCACCAAGAGTTGGAGTTGACTGGACAGTAATGGGTTTGTTTTTTT
This sequence comes from Trichechus manatus latirostris, assembly GCF_000243295.1. Lineage (NCBI taxonomy): Eukaryota > Metazoa > Chordata > Mammalia > Sirenia > Trichechidae > Trichechus > Trichechus manatus. The sequence goes on along the minus strand of NW_004443940.1, from coordinate 36,245,974 downwards.
TCGGTTTTGTGTGCCAGGCATTAGAGGCAGAGCAATGGACAAGATGAACACCTTCTTTGCCGCCCCAGCACCCCTAGCCTACTTATTGCCAGTGGGCATTACTGGGGCTTTGCTCAAGAGGTGTAGGGGAGTGCCGTGCAGTTCATCATGAATGTTATCTCGTTTAGATTCCTGCATGTCTTAAATTCATCCTTCAAATCTGAGCACTGGATCGGCAACTAAACATTCCTTAAAATGGGCAAATGTCAAAGCTTTCCTCCTTTAGAGTCCCATTCTTGTCCCCCCCACCCCTAAGGACGACAACTCCATCCTAGGAGGCCTGGACAAAGGGCCCGCCAGTAATTGCCTCCCAGGACTTCCTGTCCATCTTCACTCAAGCTTAGCAGACATCGAAGAGTAAACTAAAACGACCGCGTTGTGCTGTTTCACAACCTCTCCTACTTAATGTACCGACAGACTCTGAAGAAATCACAGAAGCCTCTATGTGTTTGTACAACACACGTTGTAACGTGTATCTCCAGGTCCAGATGTCCTCTACACAGAAGGCCATCTCTGACCACCATGTCCTGAGAGGAGCCTTCTTCTCTCGCCATTTCTCTCCCTCATGACCCCATTTTATTTTCTTCTAGAACTTAGCAATATCAGGAATCATCCCATTTATTCATTTACTAAGTATCTGTCTGCCCCCCTCCCTCCCCCAGCGTCCAGCTCAAAGAAGGCAGATTCAAGTCTTATTCCCCAGTCTGTCCCCAGCACCTGGCACTCTGCTAAATAAATATGTGTTGACTGGACCCATTAAGTTACTGCTTCTCATAGCAACACTGTGATGTCAAGCAGCTCAGTATCCTGGCCTTGGTTTGATGGATGAGGACACTACAGATCCAGCTCTGAGCCTGGTAGATGGAACAGCTGAGGGGAGGCGCTGCCAGCAGAAAAGCTGTCAGTGAACCACCTGCTCTCTGGATAATCAGACTCTCACCTGAAACCAAGCTTTGCCTTGCTAATAAAATCTTGCTCATTCCTGGAAGATTAAAGGCCACCTTGTTGTGGAGGGATGTGTCCTCAGTGGGGCGTCTGGGAACTGGGTCTTCCTAGCTCTTCCAGTCCTTGCCTTGGGCAAGTCACCTAACTTCTGAGGATGCTACTTTCCTTGGCAATGTATTAGAAAGATCTGGTGAGGTGATTCCAAAGACCCCACCCTGTCCTGAGTTTGTTTGCTGTATTTGTTTTTCCTCTGCTGTTTCTATTTCTCTGGGTTTAACAGGGGAGGAGACTGTGCAGAAAGGTATCATGGGCAGAGGGCCAAACCCCTGAGAGTGTGAGGAGCCCAGGCCCCGTCACGGGTTGTGGACACGCCCAGTGGGGTGCTCACACAGACCTCAGTTAACCCCCCTTGGACATACCCCTGTGCTGGCACAGGGGCTCCCATTGGGAAGAACGTCTCTCCCCTGTGCTCCCCATTGCCCACCTGCGCTCTTGAGCAAAATGAGGCTGCATCTTCTGCCCATTTCCCAGAGTCTCAGCAACTAGGGTTTTCTCTGGCCTCAAAAAGATGGAAGCCATAGGCCCGGGGAGAAGCGGAAGTAACGCGAATGGTGTTTGCAGGATAATTAGTTCACAAGGATAATGGGGAGAAGGAACAGAGGAGAAATGACCACACAATTCTAGACGACCTGGGGCAGCGTCTTAACCCTGGCCCGACATTAGAATCACCCAGGAGCTTTTAAGAATCCAGATGTTCAGGCCCCCCGACCCCGCCCCGGACCAATTACATCAGAATCTGGCGGGAGGGACAGACATCAGTATTGTTGAAACTCCCTGGTGGTTACAGTGTGAAGGCAGGGGTGAGAACCATTGGTCTAGAGTTTCTCTGTTCAATATGGTGGCCACTACACACGTGTGTCTATTGAACACTTAAAAGGTGGCTAATGGGATCAAGGAAATGAATTTTTAATTTATTTTTATTTAAATTAATTTAAATTTAAATACTTGCATGTGACTTATGGCTACTATATTGAACAGCACAGATAATAGAACTCTTCCATAATCACAGAAAGTTCTGTTGGACAGCGTAGAACTGCCTGTAACTGCTGAGTGAAATTATGCTGAACCTTAGTGGAGTTTAAGGTAATTCTCTCAGTCAGCTTGATTTAGGCCTGCCCTTCTCTCTGTGTTTTGAGCCAGGGGTTGTTCAGGAGCAAGGACAACTTGTTTTCAGAGTACCACACTGTAGGTCTGAGAAGAATTTTAAACACCTGCAAAAGTCTAAGGCCCAGACTTAAGTGACTTGGCATTCCCTCTGAAGGCTTGCTCAGCTTGCATCTTGTGGAGACCCAGCTCTGTGAAAGGGAGCTTTTATTTAATCACTGTCATCCAAGAATTTAGGGCCATGCAAAGCAGGTTCACCTGGAAGAACTTTTGGAAAAGCAGAGTGTGCCAGGAGTGCTGCCTTTCGGAGGAGTTAAGGCATTTGAAATGGGTTCAACCAGGCAGCTCGGCAAGCTCAACCAGTTTGGGGTTAGAGATGGAGAAATAGAGGCCAAGCTGAATCATTTTCTGCATATCTACTCATATGAGGGAAAGCACCTTACAACAAATAATAATACTATCTTGAATTTCGGCGCTTTCCCTTTTTCAAAGCACGTTGCCACCTCTAGCTTATTTTGTCCTCACAACAAGGACATAAAATAAGTAGGGCGGGGGTTTTTAGGGCCTGTCTAACACCTCAAGAAATTGCTCGATTTTATGGGAGGGATTTAGAAAGAGAAGACGAAGATTCTGAATTTTTTCTTCTCATCTCTGGTCACACTTACGTACTCAGTAGCATAACTAAAAGTAAATGTATACAGATCTTGTAGTCCTACAGGGGATTTTGCTTTTAACAGAAATCTGAGACTTCGTTTTGCCTCATCTTCTTTCATCCCAGCTTCCTAGCCCCTCAAGTCCTGATTCTTTGGGACCACTTCTCCCTCACAGCTTGGTACCAGCTGCAAAAAATTTTAACTAATATTTTATTGTGTTTTTGGTGAAGGTTTACACAGCATTGAACAACTTCTACACAATTTGTTCAGTGACATTGGTTACATTCTTCACGATGCACGAACATTCTCATTACTTCTGTTCTGGGGGTTCGGTTTTGTGCAATCTGCAAATTTCATAAGGAGATGTTCAGTGTCTCCTTCCAAGTTATTTCTAAAATGGCAAGTGGGACCACCTGCAGGACAGAGCCTTGTGGCCCTTCGTGAGAGATGTTCCTGCTGCCCTCCGAAGGCCATTGCTGGTGAAGGACCAGCCGCAGGCTCACACTGCCACCGTGGAGTCCTCAACCACCTCTACGTGCAAAGCTGCAGAGAATCGTTTCAAACCACACTTGCCGGTGGAGAGAAACACCCGAAGGGCCGTCCAAATGGCTGGTGTGACCAACCTGGTCAGCTCCAGCAGCAGAGGCGGGGGTAAGCGTAGGCAGTATGGCAGGATGCCATTAGTTGATCTTTTGGGGGATGATCGACCCTGAATCATGAATCCTCCTGGCCATACCATCATCTGACCCATCTTTTGAATCTCGTGTAGATGGGATAAGATGAGAGGTTCTCAAACGCTTTACTGAAAGCAAGACACACTTTCTGGGGCATTCCCCTAATCGACTGTTCTGGTGAAGTTCGTCAAAACAGGAAATGAGGTTAGCATGGAATGACTTTCTCTCAGAGAACTGGTGTTGCCTCCCAAAGACCACCACTTTCTTCCCGAACGCTAAGAGCCTTGTTCATGCCTCTTCTGGATTTTCCTGGAAATTGGAATGAGTCTGCTCTTCTGTAGTGTTTAGTATCTATTCCTTTGAAACCGGTGGTAATATTTGCCCATTCCTAGCTTTCCACAACCTCTCCCTTTACCTGCAGTGTCTCTAAGATGTTTGCAGTCGGTCTGAAGTTAGATCTCCACATACTTCACCCACAGCAAAAACGTGGCTGAGGCAAGGCCTCCACAGTCCAGGCTGAGGTGGTCAGACTGCCCCTCCCAGCACGGGCTGAGGGAGCTCCTTCCTCACGCTGTTGTGTTCCAGAGTCTTCAGAGTAGATGCCAGTAAGAGAAATCTAATCCAGGGGAGATTAAAACTCAGCAGGAGCAATCCCCTCTCCTCCCCCGATCCCCATGTGAGTGCTGGCACTGAACTGCCCTGAAATGCACTGGAATTGAAACAACAACGGGGCCTGACTTCTTTCAAGTGAGTCTCCGTGTTGGGGTTTTTTGCCTCAGTTATCAAAAGCAGTGAGGGTTTCATAGTCTAGGCAAGCTGCATCATGCTTGTCTTGGTTGAGGCTTTCTGACAAATGGCTCGACTGAAACTGCTAGATTTAAATGTACTTGTATTAGCACTGAAGTATTAATAAATTAAATTACTAGTACTAAATACCTGAGTCACATTCGCTTTCATACAGGGGAGGGGACTCAGCCTGAGGGAATGTCTGGCCTTGGCTCCAGGTATCCAGGGAGGACAATGTCTACGAATACTAGATTTGGGTTACCTTTGGAGATCTGCCCATGTGCTATGCTCTCGGTTCTGTAATTGTGGGTCTGTTTCTCTTTGTACATGACTTCGCAGGACCTTGAAAGCCATCCTGAGTTCCCATGGCTGGAGTGGGGCACATTCTGGCTCCCTGTCCTTCAGTCCTGCCTCACTCCACCCAGGAATTGCACCTTCAGTGGTGACTGGATTCACAAATACCACCTTTAAAATGCTCTTGGCTACATAGGAGGCTCTGATTTGCACCTTACACAACTTTTGGTGATTTGCAACATTATTTCCAGTCCGCACAACAGGCAGGGTTATTAGCCTGTGTCTCACCTGAGAAAACTGAGTGTTAGAGAAGCTAAGCAATTTTCCCCAAAACACAAACCTAGCACCTGGATATAAATCCAGAGCAGTCTGGCTTCACTTCGTGTCTCTTGGTATTTGATAAATATGTAAAGCCAGTATTGCTTGAAAAGGACTGTGAATGGTTAGCCGTGGTTGGGAAGGAAGGCACCAGAATGTGACAGAAAACTGGGGTCCACTGGAAGTCAAATCATCAGTGCTGGGTCCTCATTTCCCCTCTTGCTGCCGTGTACCTGCAGGCGGGCACAGCCGTCACCTGAGCCTCCGCCTCCTCATCAGACAATACTGGCAGCCACGTTGGCCCTGCCTCCCACCAGGGCTGTGTGAGAATCCGTGAAGGCCAGGCTTGTGGACAGGTTTGCTGTCTGACCACTGCCTGTTACTCAAAGTGTGGTTGGTGGTAGAGGTGCAGAGGGCCACACCCTGGCCGTCTGGCACCAGAGTCTGCATCTCCACAAGGTCCCAGGGGACTGGCAGCACAGCTGCTAGCTCTGCCTTCTGGACCCCTTGAGGTCAGGGCCCGTGGTCACACCTTCACCCCCAAGGCCCAGCGTAGGCCTGCTTACAAAGGTGCTGAATAAACGTGTTTATGTGTCACCGAGCGACTCATAGTGACCCCACAGGACAGAGCAGAACTGCCCCACAGGGTTTCCTAGGCAGAAATTTTACAGGAGCAGATCATCAGGTCTTTTTCCCTCCGAGTGGTTGGTGCGTTTGAACCTCAGACCTTTTGGTTAGCAGCCAAGCACTGAAGCATTGGACCACCAGGGCTCCTCTGCATAAACGTTAGTACAGGGAATTTGGTCTTTATTTTTCTGAGGAGCTAGTCAGAGGGAAGGGGGAATCAGACGGAGGCCGAAAAGGAGGGAGCCCAGGCTCAGCAGCTCCTGGGGGTCTAGGAGGCCCCCCACCTCTCAGCTAAATCAACAGGGCAGAGAGAAGGTGAATGGGTTGCAAAACTGTAAAAAAAGTTATATTAGTAGAAGGGGTCATTGCTTCCATTTGAAAAGGAAAAGCAAAAATAAGGAATATATACCATCAAAAACCTCCAGCCCTCACCACCAAGTCTTATTCCATCATTTATATCTTTGGACCTCAGCAGACAGCAGAATATGACTCTAATTATTGTCCCTGGTCCCTTTAGGTGAAGTGACTATGTACTCCGCTTTGCCTGGGACAGTCCTACTCATGTCTATTAGACCTCAACTAATGCCCATTAATTTCAGCTCTGCCTTTCACTTTCAAATATGTTCTGATTTGGACAATAGATTATATGGTCACCCTTACCTTATATCTGAGGTCCCTGGCTGGCACAAATGGTTTGCTCTCAGCTACTAACCTAAAGGTTGACAGTTTGAACCCAACCAGTGACACCACAGAAGAAAGGCCTGGCAATCTGCTTTGATCAAGATTAGCACCAAGAAAACCCTATGGAGTAGTTCTGCTCTGTAACACACGGGGTCACCATGAGTTGGAACTGACTCGAAGGCAGTGGAGACTTTATATCTGCCTTTTTTTTTTTCCCCTCAAGAAGTTGAAAAGGGCTTTGCAAACACTAATTTCTTAAGATACTCATCCTCTCTTTAAGTAAGAAAGGTGTTTGGCAGCTCATCTACAGTCTGGCAAGGCTGCCCTAGAATACGCAGTCAGCCACAGGCAGGAGAGAATGAGTGTGTGGGCGCATGCCTGTCAGGGCGCGTTGATGTGGGCAGGGTGTATGGTGCGTGTGTGTGTGTGTGTGTGTGTGTGTGGTGTATGTGCACGGTTGTGTGGGGTGTGTATGTGCGGCATATGGTCGTGTGGTGCTTGTGTGTGTGTGTAGATGTGGGGGTGGGCCTCTGTGGTGCACGGAGGTGTGTGTGTGTGTGTGTGTGT
>NW_004443940.1:36231818-36237322 GCF_000243295.1 Trichechus manatus latirostris | reverse complement strand
GGTGTGTGTGTGTGTGTGTAGATGTGGGGGTGGGCCTCTGTGGTGTACGGAGGTGTGTGTGCTGCGAGTGTCTGTGGTGTGTGCCTGCGTAAGTGTGCGCCCGTTGTGTGTGTGGGGTGTGGGGGTGCACGCAGGGGTGGCAGGCGGCTGGATGTGCGTGTGGGTGTCTGTGTGGGTGGAGCAGGTATGGTGCATGAGTGGGTGTAGGTGGTGTGTGTGTGTGCTTATGTGTGGTGTGAGTATCCGTAGCAAGCATCTGGTTTTGTGATGTGCGTGTAGTGTAGGCATGTGGTCATACGTGTGGGCGTGTGTGCTGCCTGTGCTGTGTGATACTGGACGTGGGTGCCTGTGTGTGCGAGTGTGTGTGGTGTGGGAGTGCGTGGTGTGACGTGTGTGTGCTTGCGTGGAGCGGAGTGGGTATGGGGTGTGAGTCACACACTCGTGATGCGTCTTGAGTCTGTGTGAGAGAGAAGACAGCTCGCGCCCCTCAGGGCTGTTCACAGTCTCGTTTTCCACTCACGCTGATCCGCAAAGCACCACCCAGCAGCGGAAGCCTCTGCGCCCGCAGACCTCGCCGGCAAAGGGCAGCCTGGCGCGGGGCACAGGTGCGCTCCCGGGGCGGGACGTCCACTCGCCGGCAGGCAGTGTGGCCGCTGATCGTCACCCACCACGTCAGCTGCTGTGTCACCCACCCTGGCCCAGTGGCGGGCAGGACTTGGGCTGAGTGGCTCACAGCCCGCTAGCGATTGGCACACAGCAGGGCCTCGGCAAGGGTGTGCGGAGGGCGTAATCGCCCGGGAAGCCCCTTCCTCCTGCTCTCCTTGGGGACACAGGGACACGCGATGAATGTCCTGCTCCCGTGATGGAGCGGAGATGCGTGTCCCCCAGCCTGTGTCTCCTGCCGGGCATCTCTCAATCTCCTGGAGAGACAGTGGAGGCGCCTCTGACCCCGCCTTGCTCTCTCAGATGGAAACTGCCTTCCGTCGTGCTGCGGAAAGCAGCCGGGGCACTGCCCACGCGCGGCGAGCCCCGACCCTTTCTCTTGCTGTCCCCTCTGGAGGAGTATTCCCTGTGATAGAGTAAGGACCACGACTTTCCTTGACCTGTCTCTTTCTGAGGCAAAAAGACCCAGAAAAGCATTTCTGAGGACATAGTCTGTGAGGCGACTGCTCCCTTAGGGTTGGGGAAATGGAAACTCCATATATGACAGATCTTGGTCAGATGTCCCTCCAGCAAGTTGCTTGGTCTCCTTAAGCCTAGGTTTTCAAACCCATAAACTAGGGAGAAAAGGGGTACCACACCCACATCTGAGGATATTTGCAATAACAATAACGTATGCAAGCACTCAGCATACTCCTGGCTCAAAGTACAGATTAATTAAGTGGTTGCTGCGTTAGTAGGACTCCCTGGGTGGGGAAAATGGTTTGCACTGGACCAGTAACCTAAAGGTTGGCATTGGAACCCACCCAGCCGTGCTGCAGAAGAAAGACCTGGTGATCTGCTTCCATAAAGAGTACAGCCAAGTGTGTGGAACAGATAACTTATTTCTTATTTTTGAAAATCTACAGATGGAAAAGAATTGCACTTAAGGAACCGTACTTAAGAAACCTTACCCACACCTGGAACTGATTTATATGTTGAGATTCTGGACACTGAGCTGATACTGTAATGGGGCCAGACTTTGGGGGATCTTGGGAGAGAGTGAATGTATTTTGCATATTGAGGGACAAGAATCATTGGGTTCCCAGGGGCAGATTGTGGTGGGCGACTTCTGAAATAGCTCCAAATGATCCCAGTGTCCTAGTATTCACATCCTGTGTAATCCTCCTCCTGGTTTGTGGGATGAACCTAATGACTTGCCTCTAATGAATGAAATGTAGCAAAGTGATGAGATGTAGTTTCCAAGCTTAGGTTATAAATGGCTGTAACGTCCGTCTTGCTTGTACTCACTCTCTGCCTCTTCTTGAGTTTTTGCCATGATAAAACCTGCCCACCTGGCAGGGAAATGAAGGTAGCTGCAACAAAGAACTGAGTCCCTTAGTCCAAAATCCCTTCAGGAACTGAATCCTGCCAACCCAATGAGTCTAGAATAAATTCTTCCCCAGTCAAGCCTTCCAATGAGACTGCAGCTTGGACTGAGGCCTTTATTGTCGCCTGGTAAGCCTGCAGCAGAGGACCCAGCTCACCCATGCGTAGGTTCCTGACCCACAGAGCACTGAGATAATAAATGTTTTGTTTAATTAAAAAAAAAAATACAGCCAAGAAAACCCTATGGGCCAGTTCTACTCTGTAACACATGGGGTCGCCATGAGTTGGAATCTACTCGATGGCAAAGTTGTTTTGGTTTGTTTTAAAATTTTTATCATCATTAATTTTTGAGTTGATGAGAATTGAGTTTTTAAAGAAAATAAATGTACCGTGAAGTAGCAGAAGCGTGTCATAAGTGAACATATCCTGAAGGAGTCCTGATGATGTAAGCCATAAAATATAAAATGCCAAAAGGAAAACAAAAAAGAACATTTAAAAGAAGAGACAGCAGGGGTTTCAGAAAGGAAAGAACAAGTGGTGGAGAGAGAGCCCAGGAGCCAATGCAGGGCGGCCTGGCAGAGGGCAGCTTCCTCTGGCCTGGTGAGCATGACCGGCCCCCCGAGCCTGAATCTGCAGAGCCAGACGGGGTATAGAAACTCAGCTTGCTTTAATGTAAATATTTTGATGTCTTTCTTTTCCTGCAGTCTTAACCTTGCTGGTAAACAGGGTGCATACAGTAAATGAATTGTTTTTTCTGAGAACTGACTTTTGAGGAAGTAGGAAAAAAAAAGGACTTTTATTAGCTAATTGTCAGTCTAGCGCATGATTAAAAACCTCTTTATTCTGCTTCTTAACTGTGATTCAGGAGACATTTGACCAGCAAAAAATAGCTTTATTTTAATTTATAATAACACTTTAAAATGTGTAAATATATCAATTCAAAAATAACAAAAGTGACCGCAAGGCAGAGAAGTCACTCTGTAGGTTTCTGGGACAAGGAAAACAACCACCCCAAACTACAGCTAGTCGTTTCTCATCAGAAACGCTCCTTCCTCCACTGCCCTGCCATCTCAGGACCTGTCCTCACCACCCTGCTCTGCTTCCACCCATTTCTCACTTCTGAGATATCATAAAGGGTGTCAAGAGGGCATCCCAAGTTCTGCCAGCAAAGAGAGAACTGTAAGATACACTTTTAATATTTCAAGGTGTTACCTTTCTTTCTCTAGGCAGGAGGTTGACAGAGAAGTCTTTGTTTGCAAATGTTGCCCATGCCAAGTGATTGCACAATTTCGTGATAAACGATAACAGTGACAGGGAACTGAATCAAAACAAGGGAGACCCGGATTCTAGCACCAGCTTGTCACTGGACCCTTGAAAGTGTCATTTAACCTCTGCCCTATAATTTCCTTAACTGTTAAATGAAGATACGAGTTCTCAGCTTCCAAGCCTCATGGAGGTGTTGTCCAAGCTACATGTGAGATTGGTGAAGTGCTTTGAAATATTTGGAAGAAAAAAGAAACCCTGTCAGTCCCGAGTCATGATGGAGTCAGCCGTGCAGTCAACCTTGTCGCAGATTATGGCAAGTCCTTCAGGGGTTAATAAGACTTGGTAGTGAGCCCAGCCGCAGAGAAGCTCTCCTCTCCTCCTTGTTTATGCGGTTGTTTTCAGTTGCTGTCAAGTCGATTCCAACCCACGTGTACAGAACAGAACTGTCCCACAGGGTTTTCAAGGCTGTGACCTTTTGTAAGCAGATCGCCAGGCCTTACTTACGAGGCACCTCTGGGTGGGTTTGAAGAGCCATCCTTTTGGTTGGTAGTCCAGCACTTGACCATTTGCAGTGCCCAGGGACTCCTTCACTATTTAACCTGCATCATCCGTGTCCGTTCGGTTGAACGCTGACAGCGTCTTGCTTTCAAATAGTCATCAGAAGGTAAACTGAGGAAATTGAGAATAAATATGTCAAGTCTTCTAAGATATATGGTAGTATTTAGAGGACTTCTAAGAAAGTCTCCCCTTGCCTTCTTAGAAGAGGGAGGAGGAAGAGGTGAAGGACAGGGGAGAGAAGACGAAGAGCATGAAACAAGCTGCCATATCTTATTTGGAAGGAATTGCAATAGACCACAAAATGTGAAGAGAGCCAGCCTGGGAGAAGTTAGTTCCTAACACTCTCAAGCCCCATCCTTCTCCTCTCCTTTTTCTTTCAGAATAAATAAAGAATCGGCTAAAATCCAAATGGTGTGTGGTATCTTTATCTGATTGACCTCATACTCCTAATCACATCTTATCTCTGCTTGTAAATTATTAGCGTCCCCCTTCCCGTTCTCCAGGCAAACTACTGCTTTAAATGTTATGAACACATACACATTAAGTCAGCTCTGCAAAAAAACACAGCTACTGCGAGGTCCTCGGTCCTCGGCAGTTCATCTGGAGTTTTGATTCTGGAAGGTCTCATCTGGCTTTACTAGCAAGTACTCCACGCATTCCAACAGCCCTGCAAACAGCAGCGGGGCTGAGGCAAACAAGGCAAGACGCAGGCAAATGCTGAAGAGCAGAGTTTCGTTCATTTTCCTACCTGTATCCTTTCCAGTTGGCAGAGAACACCAGTCTGTGCAAAGTTTGTTGAGACCTGGTAAGTTTGAGGATTGATTTGTAAGGCTGTGCTAATAAAACATTTTTTGAGAAATTCAGTTGCCCGTGCTTAATGCTGTCTTTTCTTCCCCGCTTTGAATCATTTCAGACTACTTAAATTGAAAAATTGTGTGCTATTTTAAGATGCAATTAGAATCTTGAAAAACCCGTTTAGCGCGGGTGGAACTCATTGTCGTGCTCTTGTTTGTCGGTTGGTTCTTGTTGCCACCAGGCCCCCCTCTCTGGGCTCACGGAGGTAATGAGGAGGCTGGTGGGGCTCTAGCCACAGAATGAAACAGGAGTTTTAAAGTCAAAGCCTGCGTGGATAGTGTTGCTGAACGTAGCTTGTATGTGTTTCTATGTTCAAAGTTCCTTGTAAAATGACATAAATACTTGTATGTGATTTGTGGCGTGTGCACGGACATCCTTCATTACAAGAAAACTAGATTTGAAAATAATCGTTCCACTGGTAAATAAATTCTTCCCTAGTAATAAATCATCACAACTGTCCGCCGTCTTTGAGACACCTCCCTTCTCCTCTCTCACTCCCAGACCCCTGTGGGGAAAGGTTCCCTTTGTTTAATGCCTTGGAGTTGGGGCTGTTACTTGAGTCTTAATGTCTCCTGCATTAGTTCCAGCAGGGAAATTCTAGTGTTTACAGGGAAAGTGTGGTGCCTTCTTGAAATCTGTTGCGCCACCCTGGCTTAAATGACAAAACAAACAAGCCCTAGAAAGCCAGAGGCTCTTAAAGAAAAAGCTACAAAATTATAGTGGCCTCTGCAGGCCAAACCTTTGAATTCTGTATCTAAGCATACACACTGGGGAGTCACTGAGAACCCCCCACCCCC
>NW_004443940.1:36201448-36231718 GCF_000243295.1 Trichechus manatus latirostris | reverse complement strand
AGAAAGATTTTTAGCCTGATTGATGGCAGTGTTTGTGACTTCGGCATAAAGTACAATCTCCCCAGATTCCCCCTAAATTCAAGAAGAAATGCATCTTTCCATCAAACTGAGACAGAAGCCTAACATTTATTGAACATCTATGAACATACATTGCTCTAAAAAGCAGTTCCATGCCGTCATGCCCAGCCCAATCAGACAGGTAATAGCTTCATCCCTCTTTCAAAATGGAGAAATGCAGACTCATGGTGGTCAGGTGACTTGCTCCAAACGATCCAGTTAGTGAGTGGCAAAGCCGGTACTCAGAGCAGGGTTGTTTAACCGAGCTGTTCAAACATATTAACTTACTTAGTTTTTGTAACAACCTCTGTGGTCAGGACTACCTCCGATTTATCACTTTAGGCTCAAGAGATCGATAACTCGCCAAACACAGCTAAAACCCAGCCCAGTCAGAACGGGAGCCCATCTGCCACACCTGTCACTCAAGGTGACAAGATAACGCCCCCGAACTGCTTTCAGGCTCCTGCAGGTCAAAGTCGCATTGTCCAGGTTCAGTGTGGGTACTTCTCGTGCTGCAGCTTAAAGGAACTCTCTTCTGGAAAGGGTTTCCCATGGGGCAGCGAGCTCCTGTGCAGGCCGCTGGGTCTTCCTTCTAGGTGAGGAGTGGAGAACACGTCTTCGAGGACTGATAGCGGGGTGAGCCCCTCCTTCTTTCCATGTTTCGCTGCAGAAAGAAGGTGGGACAATTGGAACCCCGGAACCCTTACTCTTCTGAAATCACAGGCAATTACTCCAATAACCGTAACACACCTGAAAGCAAAGCGGTCAGAGGGAATGTGGAGGATGTCATCCCTGCTGTCCCGGCAAGGAGGTGGCAGAGTGGCCAGACGGCCTGACGCACCAGCGAGGCCCGTGGGCATGGCTCTTCACAGAACACCTCGGGCAAAGCACTGCGGTCAGGGACAGCACAGTGACCACTTGTCCCACAGACAGCTCCTTCCGAGCTGCCTTGTGCATTGCCTCCCACACCTGAGCTCAGAATGGCTAACATCAAACATGGTGTCTGCTCTTGTCACCTCTGAAAACAAGAGGCTTTGCACACTCACACGAAAATCAGGAACTTGACCACTGTGGGCTGACAATGTGTTTTGAGAAGAGGGGGGAAATATCATTCTTTCCCTGAAAGATCCCATCCATTGTTGAGTAAACATCATAAATCTATTGCTGAGAGACAGGCTGCATGTGCTCAGATTACCTACTGCTACAGTTCTAGCTTCAAGTTTCCACGCCCTACACATGAATAACGCAGTCACCCAGCACAGAACTGATCAACGAGGTGACTCTGCCAACTCCAGGAGTGGAGAGTGGCTCCTGCCCCTCCCTTTTTCTCCTCATGGCTTAGTAAACCCTTCAGCAAAATTTTCCCATTAAATATACAAGGCAACGGAATGCAATAAAAACTAAAGGATGTGGCAGAAAACACCCACGTCTGTCCCTGCAGCCCTCGCCAGCTGACAGAGCGCAGGTCAGCCCTGTCGTTAATTCTGGCATAAATGCTGTGTGCACCTTGTCATTTACCCACGGGGTCATCTTCAGGCTGTGAGTACACGTACAGGGCCATGTGCTTCCCAGTGGTCATGTGCCCTAGTCACATCTAAGATGACCACTGTGCACACACGACCGTTGAGAACGTGGCCAAAGGCCACATTCAAGAGGTGACCCAAATTAGCCCCTAATGTCCAACCTAGGAGGTCCCTCTGTGATACAAAAGGTATGCACTCGACTACGAACCTAAAGATTGACAGTTCAGACCCCTCCTGTGGCACCACGGAAGAAAAGCCTGGCAATCTGCTTCCATAAAGATTACAGCCAAGAAAGCCCTATGGGGCAGTTCCACTTTGTGACACGTGGGGTTGCCGTGAGTTGGGTTTTTTGTTTGGTCCAACTCGGAAAGAAAGGATGTTTTGTCTGGATTTTGCTTGGCCCTCAATATGATTGTGGGTCCCTTGAATAATTCATGGATGATTCATAGCTATTGAGCCTTTAAGACCGGCTGGGCACTCTCAACAAGAAACGCCAGGTGTTCCCAGGGACCTTGCTGGGTCCTTTGTGAAATGGCAGAGGTGCCCGCTTACATGATCTCACTGACTTTCCACTATAGCCTTGTGCAGTCGATGACATTATCTCCATGTTTGTCAAAGTCAAAACGAGGCATCAGGGGTGACGGCTTGCCTAGTGATGGGGCTAGAATCTGGGCCCTGCTCAGACTCCAAATTCAGTGCTCTAAGTAATCCCGCTTCTCTCTTTCCTCCCCATCCCCTGTTCCCACTGATATTCTCTCCACTAACGCGTGCGCACACACACACACACACACACACACACACACACACATCCTTCTCCAAGCTTGAACCCTTGAACTATAGCAGAACCTCGACTGATCCAAATTCCCAGGGATTTAGAGTCTAAATTTTCCATGATATCGAGGCTTTACGGAGTCGATTCTGAAGGTGAGTTCTGATTTTCTTTAAGCCAGGGGTCAACAAACCTTTCCTTGAAAGTAAATATTTTAGGGTCCTCACGTCACGTGGTCTCTGTCTCAACTACTCAACTCTGCCATTATAGCACAAAAGCAGACGAAAACCAAACCAAACCCACTGCCGTCGAGTAGACTCTGACTCATGGTGACCCCATAGGACAGAGTGGAGCTGCCCCATAGGGTTTCTAAGGAGTGGCTGGTGGATTCGAACTGCTGAGCTTTTGGTTAGCAGCCTGAGCTCTCAACCACTGTGCCACCAGGGCCCCAAAAGCAGACATAGGCAATACATAATGGAAGGAGAGTGGCTGTGTTCTAGTAAAACTTCATTTATAAAAACAGGCAGTGGACCTGATTTGGCTAAACACCCTGGGGTTTCAGACATTCGGCCTGTACAGTCTGTCACAGGGCAGGACTGGGGGCCAGGGCCGTTGTGGTCAGTCAGCAGAAGCTCACAGATGCTTAAGGAGCGCTGAGACCAACATTGCTCCTTAGCCCAGAGGACAGGCCAGCAGATGTCAGCAAGTGTCCCACAGGGAGATAACAATAAGCATTTTACAGGAAGTTCTCCGGACCCATAAGTTTGGGAAACCCTGGGTTAGGCAGTTAAACTGTTTCCATCACTACAGGACTTCTCAGGGCCTTTAATATGCTGACGAACATTATGAATCTCCAGGAAGGGAAGAACGAGCCCTGGCGGTGCAATGGTTAAGCACTCAGCTGCTAACCGAAAGGCTTGAACCCACCAGTAGCTCCACAGGAGAAAAGACCTGGCAATCTGCTCCCATAGAGGTTACAGCCCAGGAAACCCTAGGGTGCAGTTCTGTCCTGTTGTGTAGGGTCACTGTGAGTCAGAACCGACTCGATGGGACAACAACAGCAGGTAGCTCAAGCCTCTGAGCTTGCCTGACGGGGGAGTCTTGAGCACGCAGACATCCCTGCAGGACATTCTCTGGGAAGACTGCTCTGGACTCCAGCTCCTAAAACTTTTCACGCCGTCTTCCTTTTCACTTTCTTCCCCCGACTGTTCCCACTCAAGGGTGCTTACCTCAGTTGCTACCACACACACAATAATCGCTTCATTCTCAGAGCTACTCTGTGACCCAGCACAGGCTCTGAGATTTCCAGTGACCCTGTGCTTGGAGATAGTGTATAGGGCAGGGGTGTGGTGGAGGCTAGTGTATCTCTTCCTGCATTTCTACAGCCTACTGCTAAAACCATGATAGCTTGAAGGTCTGACATTTATGACTTCCTAGACTCTCCTGAAATCTGCCAGAAGAACACACGTATCTTGGAAGCACAACCAGAACGCTCCTTAGGAGGGAGGATGGCGAGACTTCGCCTCACTTCATCTCGTGTACTTTGGAGGGACCAGTCTGGAGGGACCAGTCCCTGGAGAAGGACATCATGCTTGGTAAAGTACAGGGTCAGCAAAAAAGAGGAAGACCCTCAACGAGATGGGTTGACACAGTGACTGCAGCTGTGGGCTCAAACATAACAACGATTGTGAGGATGTTGCAGGACCAGGCAGTGTTTTGTTCTGTTGGGCACAGGGTCGCTGTGAGTCAGATCCAACTCAATGGCATCTAACAACAACTGCAGAATCTCCCAGCACCTCATAAGTGTCTCCAGGCTCCTGGTTTGAGAGATGGACGGAAAGCCCCACTTCCATGAGAACATGGGCCCAGAGCTTCACGTAACCTGCGGCAAGAGCAGTGGGTTCTGATCGGAACCAGGATATTCATGCCTGGAAGGTCGTCACTCCCTGCCACCTTGGCAAGCTCGGTGAGAAGGCAGGTCTTGGAGGAAGGGAGCTGCTGATGTAGTGGGAAAACCGTCACGTGCAGCTTCCTCACAAGACAGCGTACTCTGAGGGGTCTTCGGTTCTGTAAAACGGAAATGCTGATCCTTGCCAGCCCAGGGCTGAGACTAGCGGGCTCTCTGAGGGGTGTGAGAGAGAGCTTTGCAAAGCAGGCTGGGCGTCCATGATGGAGGTGTTCTTTAGAGGTAAGTCTGGAGGCAATTCCAACCTTCCTGGGTCCTTCTGAGGAGAGAAGCATTGTGGCAAAGTCTGGGATTTGACTTTAGGGATGTGCTTCTTTAAGCATATGCTTTAGTCACCAGCACTGAGTCTACTTTCGAAAGATAAGTAGCTAAATACAGGAAAGTCTAAGGAGCTCTACCCCTTCAGCAAACGTTTGTCCTGGGGAGAGAGCTTCTGGCCAGGCAGAGGTCAAGGGATGCTGAAACTTACCTATAATGTTTTAATATTTTACAAGGAATCTGTGCATTATTTCTCTAATTATCTGTCACGAAAGGACTGACTGTGTGATTCCACTTACATGAAATATGTAGAATAAGCAAGTATACAAAGACGTAACTTTATTAGTGGTTACCAGGGGCGGGAGGAAGGGGGAAGGGGTTTCACTGCATGGAGGACGCTGAGCTTCTGTTAAGGGCGATGGGAAAACGTGGAAACAGAGAGTGGCAACGGCTGCACAACACGACGAACACAACCAACACCCTGGACGCGCACACCAAGACCGCTGGGAAGGCGACTGTTGCGCTACACACGGAGTTACCAAGAAAGAAGAGTCACGTTTTAGAAAGACAGAGGTGACCCAAGTTAGTACCTAACATCCAACCAACTTCCAGCCAGGAAAGAAAGGGGCTTTTGTGAAGACTTTAGGCCCAGACCCACTTTCATTTCAACAAGGTAGGCAAAGAAGGGGAACATTTTGTCAGATTTGCTGAGCTTTCATTGTTGCCTCGTTTTTCCTCTCTGTTTCCCAGGAGTGATCACTAATAACACTGAGAACAACCATGACAAGAACAAAGCAAAACACAAACAAATCACCCCAAACATTCAGACCCTCTTGGCTGCTATTGCTTTTCAACAGCCTGTGTTTTTAGTTCAAAATATAATTGAACTGTGTCCCCCAAAATATATGTTGAAGGCCCAAACTCTGTACCTGTGAATGTGACCCTGTTTGGAAATAGGGTTTTTCTGTGGCTGTGTTAATGAAGTCATTCCAGAGTAGGGTGGGCCCTAACCCTCATCCCTTCTGAGGGTGTCTTATAAAAGAAAGGAACGACACGGTGGGTAAGTGCTTAGCTGCTAACTGATTGGCCGGTGGTTCAAATCCACCAGCTGCTCCAGGGGAGAAGGGTAATGCAGTCTGCTCTATGAAGATTCAGTTCTGCTCTGTCCTATAGGACCGACTCGACGGCAATGGATTCTTTTTAAAGGCACAGAGAGACACACATACAGGGGAAGGACAGACACCGTGTTACAGTGGAGACAGACGCACCTGTAAGCCTCGGAACGCCAAGGACTGCTGGCAGCTGCAAGGAGCTGAAAGAGACAAAGACCTGCCGCTAGAGCTGACGCCCTGGATTCGGACTCCGAGCCTCCAGAGCTGTGAGATAATAAGTTCCTGTTCTTTAAAGCCACCCACTGTGGTAATTTCGCTACGGCAGTGCTAGGAAACTAAGGTGCCAAGTTCACTGTCTTACCCAGGCCCCTTCAGAAGATGCCGGGGTAGTACCCACATGGGTCTCGCATTCCTGGGACAGCATGCGTCCCCAGCCCTCCCGACCCCCACGGTCACCATCCCAGGATGACAGACCTTCCCAGCTGAGGCTTCCCTTCCACCCAGGCCGGGCGCCTCGTTCTGAAGCCAGGATTTTGGTGGTCACCTCCCTCATCAAGGAAAATGGTCTTTCGGATGAGACCCCTTTGGGCAGAGTGGCCCCTTTCTTACTGGGAGTCAGTGTACAGAGGGGACTGTATTCCTGTCAGTGGGATCTTTGTATTTTCTTTCTCTGGGGAACACATTTCCCTGTTTCCTTGTGGGATGTGAGAAACTGAGGCTTCCATCCCCACCACCTCACCTCCCAGAACTGACTCACACAGGCCCAGGAAGACCACTGGCGTCTACATGATCTAGGTAGTACTCGTAAAACCCATTGCCACTGAGTCATTTCCAACTCATAGCTACCCTACAGGACAGAGTAGAACTACCCCTTAGGGTTTCAAAGTCTGTAACCTTCACAGAAGCAGACGGCCACGTCTTTCTCCCTGGGCGCGGCTGGTGGGTTCGAAGCTTCACCCCTTCAGTTACACACCGTGCCACCAGGGCCTGTTGACGCAGGCAGCAGGGACAGTACCTGTGACTCCCTCACCATAGTGAGCAAAGCAGAGAGCAGAACAGGCAAGAGCCAGCAGTCTGGAGCCCAAAGTGCGTTAGAATCCCACCTCAGCCCCTGACTAGTTATGTGATCCAAGGCAACTGATCCAGCCTCTCTGAGCCTCAGTTCCCCACTTGTAAAATGGGGACAAGACCAGACCCTGCCTCATGGGGCTGTTGTAAAGGAGAAACAGAGCGGAGCCTGTAAGGGGCCTGGCCTGGCTCACAGGGGGCCTGCCAGCACCTCAGGAAGGGCTGCTGCCAGTCCATCCCGAGGCGGCTGTGCCAGATCAGAGGGAAGCTCAGCAACCCACTTAAAAGGGACTTTGACTCATTCTGTGGTAACCAAGAGTGCGGTTCAGGAAGTGCTTCACAAAAGCGAACTGGGCTCCAGCCACCCCCTCGTCCCCCTGCCCTCTCCTCAGAATTCACAGCGCGAGGACCGTGCTCCCGGCAGTACCGCCCGACACAGGCTATTGGGCATCAGCAGTGCCAACAGCAAGACCCCCGTGCACGGGGAGCCCACAGGGGCTGGCCAGTGTGGTGGGGTTCTGTGGGCGCATGGAGAGACTGCCTGGGTCCAGAGTCTGCACTTTCCCTCAGGCCACATGCACAGCATCTCGGAGCCCCCCTTTCTCATCTGTCAGCGGCACCCTGCGAGCCAGGCCCCGTGCTAAGGAAGCATTTGACAGTTGAAGCAGCACCAAATCCTCACAGCAGCCCTACAGAAAGTATAAATGTTGTACCATTAAGGATGGGGGAAACTGAGGCACCCAGAGGTGAAGAATCCAGGGCTTGTGGGCTAAGTCCCAGAGCTGGGATTGAACCAGGGGAGCTGTACTCCAGAGCCTGCCCACCTAACCTCTAGGAGCTGACACATAGTAGGTGCTCAGCTGCTCCTAATATGAACGGAAGTGCAAGCAATTTCCACTGGTCACACACCTAATGTGAGTACAGAGGGAAAAGAAATGAGTAAACCAGAGCCAGATGCCTTCCAGTCGATCCCAACTCATGGTGACCCACGTGTGCCAGAGGAGAAATGTGTGCCATAGGGTTCTCAGTGGCTGATTTTTTTAGCTGCCTTTGGGGGCTGGTAAGCCAGAAGTAGATAGCCAAGCCTTTCTTCTGAGGTGCCTCTGGGTGGACTCAAACCTCCAACCGTTTGGTTAGCAGCCAAGCACTTTAACCATATGTACCACCCAGGGACTCCAGAAATGGGTGAGGCGTCTTCACATTCTGCTGATTCTCAGTAGGCAGTAAGGTGCTGAGTGTGGAAGAAGCTCAGGGCCCACGGCAGGGCCCCTTCTGCTCCCCATGGGATGGTGCCACGCCTCCTGGACCAGCTGTCCTAGGAGTAGACACGGTGTTTTCTGACGCCCTGGAGCTTCCAGCTCCCCAGAGCCTCTGACCGATTGCCCCATGGACAGGGGCAGCAGAAGCCTGTGGGGGAGGTGTGCTGAGGCCATCAGAGGGGAGCAGGCTACCAGTGGGGACTGGGGTCCTCGGTGGTGCAGACAGGTAGGGTGCTCTGCTGCTAACTGAAACGGAGAAAGTCCTGGTGATCTACTTCTGAAAAATCAGTCACTGAAAACCGTGTGGAGCACACTTCTACTCTGACACACGTGGGGTCCCCATGAGTCTACGGAGCACAGTTCTACTCCGACACACGTGGGGTCTCCATGAGTCTATGGAGCACAGTCCTACTCTGACACACGTGGGGTCACCGTGAGTCTATGGAACACACTTCTACTCTGACACACGTGGGGTCCCCATGAGTCTACGGAGCACAGTTCTACTCTGACACACGTGGGGTCTCCATGAGTCTATGGAGCACAGTCCTACTCTGACACACGTGGGGTCCCCATGAGTCTATGGAGCACAGTTCTACTCTGACACACGTGGGGTCATCGTGAGTCTATGGAGCACAGTTCTACTCTGACACACGTGGGGTCCCCATGAGTCTATGGAGCACAGTTTTACTCTGACACACGTGGGGTCACCGTGAGTCTATGGAGCACAGTTCTACTCTGCTACTCTGACACACGTGGGGTCCCCATGAGTCTATGGAGCACAGTTCTACTCTGACACACGTGGGGTCATTGTGAGTCTATGGAGCACAGTCCTACTCTGACACACGTGGGGTCATCGTGAGTCTATGGAGCACAGTCCTACTCTGACACACGTGGGGTCACCGTGAGTCTATGGAGCACAGTTCTACTCTGCCACACGTGGGGTCCCCGTGAGTCTATGGAGCACAGTCCTACTCTGACACACGTGAGGTCCCCGTGAGTCTATGGAGCACAGTCCTACTCTGACACACGTGGGGTCCCCGTGAGTCTATGGAGCACAGTTCTACTCTGACACACGTGGGGTCACTGTGGGTCTATGGAGCACAGTTCTACTCTGACACACATGGGGTCACCATGAGTAGGAGTTGACTCTATGGCAACTGTTTTTGTTTTTACCAATAGGGACTAGAGGGTGGAATGGGGTGAAGGGAGGCCAGAGAGGAAGAGGCTCCTTCATCCTTAGCCCCATCGCCACTGCCAACTTGGAAACTTTTTGGGGAGAGGGGAGTGAGGCAATGAGGCAGAGTGAGTGAGCACGGCCAGGCAACACTGGCCCAGAACTGAAGAGTTTGTCTCCCAGGCCCTCTTCTCCCCGCTGCTTCCCTGGCCTGGAGATAAGGGAACTCCATAAGGGAGCAGCCCCCCTGCTGGGAAATCAGGGCCTGTCTTAGTTCCTCATTCAAGGCACACACCCCCATTCCCAAGGCCTTTAAAAGCCCCAAGTTGCCTAACTCCAGTGGGGGACGGCAGCCTGTGCCATCCTCTGCACACCCTGGAGCCTGAGGGTGCCCAACCCCAGGACAGACCGCCCCTGCCTCAGGCCTCAAGCTGTCCTCCTCAGGGCCCAGAAGCATCTGTTCCCCATTTGTCATTGTCAGGCTCTGAGGTCTTCTGGGAATACTTTTGAAGGACAGCTTTTACTGTTGCCACCAAAAAAGCAAAAGGAAGCAAATAATTACAGCCCCCTTTTTTCAGGACTTTTTT
Organism: Trichechus manatus latirostris; assembly: GCF_000243295.1. NCBI lineage: Eukaryota > Metazoa > Chordata > Mammalia > Sirenia > Trichechidae > Trichechus > Trichechus manatus. The sequence goes on along the minus strand of NW_004443940.1, from coordinate 36,221,945 downwards.
CTTTGCCTGTAGTAAGCCATTTCGGTAAACAAGAGCTTTTACGAAACGTCCCCTCCCCCACAGTGAGTCTCTAAAGCATCCCTCCCCCCTCCCCTCGGTTTCCCATTGTGCTGGGAAACCTTGAGATAAACACCTTTGGGCTGAGGCTGAAATCAAGTGAGCCAGCAGGAAAGCTCTCCTTTTCCCCTGGGCTTGTTTCTGCATCTTTTGAAGGAACCCTGGGACCCATGGCCCAGCTCTGTGTTAAAAATCAGAGAGTGTCACCCGGCGTTACCTTCTGAGCCTTTTAGCACTTCTCACTCTGATCTGGACAGTCCCACTATGTGCTTGTTCATGCAGTCCATTTGGCAGTCATCAGCCTCATGGGAACCTGGAAGGCTGTGGAGCAAGCAGGGACTACTCTCGTAGGCTTCCCACTCTCTGCCCTGGCACATCTTTGCTCCTGATCTCCAGCACAAGCACCTGTTGTTAAGGGTTCACAGCTGCCTTTGGGGGCTAGGAAGCCAGCACCAGGAGTCCCTGGGTGATGCAGACCGTGGTTAAGCACTTGGCTGCTAACCTAAAGGTTGGACTTGGAACACACCAAGAGACAGGTCGGAAGAAAGGCCTGTTGATCTTCTTCTGAAAAATCAGCCGTGGAAAACTCTACAGAGTACAGTTCTACTCTGACACACACGAGGTTGCCATGAGTTGGCGTTGCCACGTGTCAGGGTCAACTCCATGGCAACTGATCTGGTTTATTTTTAAGCCAGCGCTGAATTCAGAACAGCCACAAAACGCCCTGACTGTTGGAGGCTGAGGGCAAGTGAGCAGGCCCACTTGAAGTTAGTGAAAGATCACAGCTTACCCCAGGGCTCTGCTGAACCGAGGAAGAACTGGGCCCTTTTCTTCTTCAGGATTTTAGGCAAGTTTTCCAGGATGGGAGGGTGGATTTTTCCCAGCAGGAAGCAGAGTTTTGGGTTCCTGGGGTGTGACTCCCCACTGACAGAGGGGATGGCCTGTTTCCTCTCTATCTTCCTGCTTTTCTCGTGGAAAGTGTGGTCATTTGCTGTAACTGCAAAGAACACGGGAGCTTAAAACAGTGTACATTTATTCTTTTGCAGCTCTGAAGGCCACAAATCCTGAATCAGTTTCACTGGGCTTGAGTCAGGGTGTCGCTGGGGCCGGCTCCTTCTGGAGGTGGTAGTGGAGAATCCTCTTCCAGCTTTTGGAGACCATCTGTATTCCTCGGTGTGTGAGGACCGTCTTGAAGTGCATCACTCCAGCCTCTGCCTTGGTTGTCACCTGGCCTCTCTCCTTTGCCCCCTCTTACGAGAACCGTTGAGATTACATTTCGGGCTGACCCACAGAATTCCAGATCCTCTCACCACCGCACAATCCGTAATCTAATTACATCGGCAAAGCCCCTTTTGCCACGCCAGGTATAGCATTCACAGGTTCCAGGGATTGAGATGTGGACGTCTTTGGGAGGCTATTATTCATCCTGCCACAGAAAGCTGCGATGATGATCCACGGCCAGCCTCCTGCATCTCCGTGGGGTACCTGGAGTAAGCCCAGTAACAAAGGTGCAACAAAACTTCACAGGGAGAGATTCCTATATTCTCACCCAGGTCCCTCTGGGGCCGTGGCAGTGCCACCTCCGTTGTGTGATATCTGGGGAGGGGCTGCATCCAAACGCCCACCTTCCAGCCACAGGGGCTCGAGCTGCCAGGTCTTCTTGTCCACTCCTGGTATAGCCAGGGTGGACATGCCATCAAGCTGTCGTTGGGATGCTGTTTCCTCAGACTTGGGAGCTCAAGTTGTTCAGCTCAGCAGTGACCCCTGACTACAGAGCTCCTGCTTCATTCCCGGGTGTGTCATTCCTCTTCTCTGTCCCCAGGGCTGCCTTGGGGCCTGCCCATTTCCAAACTTGATGACCCAGCCTTCCCTGTTGTGTGCTCACCGCTGAGTCCCTTGCCACACAGGTCCTTTGTGAGTTAACAGATGCAGACGCTGTTGTTTGCACTCAGAGAGCTGTGTCTGTATGTTGAATAAACGTAGGATGTGATGATTCATTTTAATGACATCTTAGAAACGGGCTGGTGTCTTGGTAACCCAGTCATTGCACCAAGGCCCTCCGTCAACGAGGGGTGTGCCTGGGTGTACTGGGGGAGGGGGCAGTGTTGGGAGGTGGGGTTGGTTTCACTCTATCCAGTGGTCCCAGCTGAGCCCTCACTTCAGCCTGGCATCTGTGGATTTCTGCCCCTGGTTACCTATTGCACAACAGGCCCTTTTATTACATAAGATGGCATCATTATTGCCAGAGCCCTATTTTATTCGTGGAATTCCCGTTGCATCCCTGGGTGGCACAAACCATTTGTGCTCTTCTACTAACCTAAATGTTGGTGGTTCGAACCCACCCAGCAGCAATGTGGAAGAAAGACCTGGCAATCTGCTTTTGTAATAATTACGGCCAAGGAAATCCTATGAAGCAGTTCTATAACACATGGGGTCCCCGGGAGTCAGAATCAACTCAACGGCAATGGCTTTGGTTTATTTACATATTTCTGAATTCCCATTTACCCAGACGTTTGCAGGACACCCGGGGTATAAAATGGAATGAGTTGAGCAGCAGCAGGCTGGAGCCGTAGTGAGCAGTGAGCGCTGACAGGGCTTTTGTTTCCGTTTCATCTCTGAAGCACCTGGATGTGCAATGCATAGTTAATGAATGAGTGAATGAACAAATGAAAGCTCCAGTGCAGAGCATCCTTTTTCCTGTTGGAATGAGTGGCGGCTGGAGGTGCAGTCACTCTTCAGGGACGAGCCTCTCAAACACCACTGAAAAGGCAGGGAATGTTGCTCGTTTGTTGCTGTCCTTTACTTTTTGTTACTGCATTCCCCTCTCTTAGGACTCGCCCGGGCCAGAAACAAAACACAATTTTCAGTCCCCAAATTTGGCTTTTATCTCAGAGTAAGAGGGCTCAGAGTAGTGAAGTGAATATTGGTACCATATAATTGCAGTATGTGGATTACATAGCTCTCATTAAGATAAGGAACCCAGGTGGTGCAGTGGTTAAGCACTCAGCTGCTAACAGAAAGGTCGGCAGTTAGAACCCAACAGCTGCTTTGGGGAAGAACAATGTGGCAATCTGCTTCCATAAAGATTAAAAAAACAAACAAACCAGAAGCCATCGAGTTGATTCTGACTCATAGGGACCCTATAGGACAGAGTAGAACTGCCTTATAGGGTTTTCAGGAAGTGGCTGGTGGATTCAAACTGCTGATCTTTTGGTTAGCAGCTGAGCTCTTAACCACTGCGCCACCAGGGCTCCCCATAAAGATGATAGCCTTGGAAACCCTGTGAGGCAGTTCTGCTCCGTCCTATAGGGTCCCTGTGAGTCAGAATCGACTCGATGGCCATGTTTTCGTTGTTGTTGTTTGTTTTGGCTCACATTAAGACAACAACAGCAAATAAAAGATTCTCTTTATGGTCCAAGGAGTTCCTGGGTATACCACTTGGCTAGTGAATGCTCTTGGCTGTTAACTGAAAGGTTGGTGGTTCGAGTCCTCAGAAGAAAGGACCTGGCAATCTACTTCTGAAAAATCAACCATTGAAAACCCCACGGAGTACAGTTCTACTCTGACACACATGGGGCAGCCATGAGTCAGAACTGACCTGTCAGCAACTGCTTTTGGTTACCATCAGAATTGATAGGCATTAGCTATGTAAATTTACAGACAGCTCACCATAAAAAAAAAAAAAAAAAAAAACCTGTAGATGTTGAGTTGATTCCAACTCATAGTGACCCTATAGGACCCTACCGGACAGAGTAGAACTGCCCCATAGAGTTTCCAAGGAGCACCTGGTGGATTCGAACTGCCAACCTTTTGGTTAGCAGCCGTAGCTCATAACCACTATGCCACCAGGGTTTCCAGATAGCTCACAGGTTTTAAAAATCTTTTGAAAATTTGAATGCTCTTGAGAGCCAACCTGGTGTCATTAGTCTAGAGGCACCAACAAGAACCAAGACTGACGCAGGCATATATTTCAGTTGAAATCAAACAAGGCATGGGGTGGAGTGAGCCGCTGGCATGAGTGGTTGATATCAAAGATGACATAAAGTCAGGGGAATGGGCTGAAGCAGAACGGCCAGCGACGGGCTGAGGTGTATCTGACTGCACCAGGAAGCCCTCAGACAGAGCATGCTCAGATGGGAACACCTCCTCCCTCTGACCAACACCCCTTGGCTTCCTGGCAAGGTGACCAGCAGTCCTAGTTTGTCTGGGACTGAGAAATTTCCAGAGATGGAGGATTTACAGAGCTAAAACTGGAACAGTCCTGGGCAAACCAGCATGGCGGGGCTGGAACTCCAACCTGTCTCCAGAATTCTCCGGACTATGAAAGAACCTCGCTCCCTTTGCCTTGAACCTGGGCCACAGAGCTGCCTCTCTTATCCACTGGTTATTCTTGGGGACAGAGGAGCAGGGAGGGGAGCAAGTAGGGAAGGATGGCCTTGCCATTCTCTCTTGGAGAAGAAGCAAGGGCTTTCCCAGGGTTTTAGACTCTGAAGTGAAGGCCACCTTGAAATACCTAAAAACATTTAGGATTTCATGAGAATAACAAGATTTTATTTTAGCAATAAATTTCAATATTTGACTGAATACAGACATGTTGTTTCTCAGAACTAGTACTAGGTCAGTGTGGAAACTATTCTTTCTCTAGAGGAGAAACTGCACTGGAGTTCATTTGAATTTCCCAGGAAAAGCAGTTTACCGTATTAAGCCAGCCTAGTTCAGTGAAGCCTACTGTAGCATTTTTTTAGTTATCAGGAATATACCTTGGCACAACGGAACTCCCAAACTCTAGATTTGAAGACCTCCAGATCTCAGGCTGCTGTCTCCCATTCTTCTATTCTCTCTTCTCACAGGATGCTCTTCACAATGCCCACCTCCAATATTTAGATCCACTAGTAGTTAAGAGCTCAGGCTGCTAACCAGAAGGTCAGCAGTTCAAATCCACCAGCTGCTCCTTGGAAACCCTATGGAGCAGTTCTGCTCTGTCTTATAGGGTCGCCATGAGTCTGAACCGACTTGATGGCACCTAACAGTAACAGTAAGAACGGAATTACATGAGGCGCCCTGGTGGTGCAACAGTTAAGTGTCCAGTGGCTTCGAAGGAGAAAGACCTGGCAATTCGCTCCTGTAAATATTACAGCCTAGAAACTCCTATAGGGAAGTTTTACTCTGTTTCACAGGGTCACTGTGAGTCGAAATTGACTCAACAGCACCCAACAACAGAAGTACACAGATACCTCACTGTAGGCCAGAAGTGCAAAAATAGAACTTTCTTTTTTATATCTAAGCTCACCTTACCCTTGAGGCCCCATTCCTATTGCTGGCAACAGAATACTTCATTGTACTAATTACAGATATCGTTAATGTCTACTATTTGAAAACGTAGACCCAGTGGGGTCTAAGTTTCTGATACCACTCGAGGTTTCTCCTCTCCTCTTCCTTCCAAAGACGAAGCTCAGGCGCCAGGAGAAGTGAGTGTGTGCTCCCTGTGGCTACGTGTGCCTTGTGACACTTGGGAAGGAATGTCAAGCCTGTCAGGGAAGGGCTGCTCCTCTCTCCTAGTCCGTAGGTGTCGGCCTCTGAGCTCACCGTGGTCTACAGCCGTGGCGCCTGTTCTCACCGTAGGCACAGCTCTAAGGTCAGCTATGGCGCATGTGCATGCCCACATTGGCTGAGCAGCAATCCAGTGCATGATTAGGCCACAATTTGTCTATCCATTCGCCTCTTGACGGCCATCTGAGCTATTTCAAATTTGGGATTATCATGAACAAAGCTGTTAATAACATGCACAAGTGATTTTTGTGGACAATTGTTTTTATTTCTCTTAGGAAAATACCTAGAAGAAGCATTGCTAAGTCATACTGTTAAGTATGTGTTTAGTTTGTAAGTAACAGCCAGTATTCAAAGTGATCATACACTCCCACCAGCGAAAGTTGAGAGTCAGAGTTGCTTTCTGTCCTCACCAACGTTTTGTGTGGTCCGTCTTTATAATTTTAGTGCTTGGGAAATGGTATCTCATTGTAGTTTTAATTTGTGTTTCCCTAATTGCTGATTACCGTGTTTACGAAAATAACGCGCGCCTTCTAGGTTTGTTTGCCAACCATACCCTCCCTCCCCACTAAGTATTTTTGCAACCACACTATGCTAATTTTTTTACAGCTACATGTAAAAAAAAAAAACTGGCATAGCAGTGATTAGGAAAATACTTGGGGGGAGGCGGTGCGGTTGGCAAACAAGTGTAAAAGGTGCATTACTTGCATAAAAATAGGCTATGTTGAGTATCTTTTCATGTTCTTATCGATCATTATGAATTTGTAGAAATTCTGTATATTTGTTGTTGTTAGTGGACATTGAGTCAATTCCGACTCGTGGCAACCTCACGTGGGCGGAGCAGAACGGCTCCATAGGGTTTTCAAGGCTGTGACCTTACAAAAGCAGATCTCCAGGCGTGTCTTCCAAGACTAGTGGGTGAGTTCAAACCACCCACCTTTCAGCTAGTAGTGGAGAGCTCAACCATTTGCACCACCCAGGGACTCTTTTCTCTCTCTAGAGAGAGATTTTATATATCTATGTAGATATATAGAGAGATTTTATATATCTATATAGATACATAGAGGGATTTTATATATCTATATAGATACAGAGAGGGATTTTATATATCTGTATAGATATATAGAGAGATTTTATGTATCTATATAGATACAGAGAGGGATTTTATATATCTATATAGATATATACAGAGAATAGTTTCTCTCAGTCTGTGGCTTGTCTTTTTACATTTGCTTAATGGTTTCTTTTCAAGAGAAGAATTTGATGAAATCCAATTTATCATTTTAAAAAATTTTATGCTTAGTGTTTTTTATGTTTTGTTTAGGAAATATTTGCCTACCCCAAGATTGCAAAGACCTTCTATATTTTCTTCTAGAAGTTTTACAGCTTTAGGCTTTTACTTCTAGGTCTATGATCAATAGGCCTAAAAGCATGTTGCTTAATTTGGAGATCTTTGAGATATTTTGTTGTTGTTGATTTCTAATGTAATAGGAGCTCTGTATGGTATCACATAGGCAACAGGCAAAAACAATAGGCAGTTATCCTTTAAAGAATTTAGAGAAGGAAGAAAAGAGTACTATTTTACATTCACTTATATATTTAGTAGGAGCCCTGGTGGTGTAGTGGTTAAGAGTTTGGCTGCTAACCAAAAGGTCACCAGTTCAAATCCACCAGCCACTCCTTGAAACCCTGTGGGGCAGTTCTACTCTGTCCTATAGGGTTGCTATAGACTCAACAGCACCTAGCAACAAGAAATATATTTACTATTTCTGATAACTTCTTTCCTTGCTGTACATCCAAGTTTCCGTCTAATGTAATTTCTCTTCACCCTGAATAACTTCCTTTTGCATATCCTGATGATGAACTCTCTCAGTTTCATTTTCTAAAAGATGTCTACATTAACTTTATTTTTTGAAGGATATATTTTACTGGATGTTGAATTTCAGCATGTAAGCTTATCAGTCCATTATCACTGGCCTCCTTGCTTCTGATAAAAAAGTCAGGTGTGATTCATTGGTTTCCTGTATGTATGTTATGTGATTCACACCATTCATCCCTTGCCATTTTTCTCTGGAGGCTCAAGATTTTTCTCTTTATTTTTTATTTTTAAGCAGTTTGACCATGATGTGCCTAAGTGTGTGTGTGTGTGTGTGTGTGTGTGTTTATCAAACTTAGAGTTTATTGAGATTCTTAGGTTTGTAAGTTAATGTTTTTCATCAAATTTAGGACGTTTTCAGCCGTTAGTATTTCAAATATTTTTGTATGTTTATTCTCTCTCCTCTTACCTTCTGAGATTCCAATTACACATATATTAATTAGTCTGTTTGATATTGTCCCAAATGTCACTGAAGAGCTTACATTTTTAAAAAACTTTTTTCCCTATGTTCTTAAGATTGGATAATTGATATTCATCTATCTTTAAATTCACTGACTATCTGTTGCCTCCAATCTGCTGTTAAACTTATCCCCAGAATTTTTCATTTCTGATGTTTGTCAGTTATAGAATTTTCATTTGGTTCTTTTTTTATTGTTTCCATTTCAGTGCTGAGATCCTCCCAATCTGTTCACTCATTATGACAATGTTGTCCTTTAAGTCCTTGAACATATTTATAATAGCTGCTTTGACATTCTTGTTGCTAATTCCAATATCTGCGTTACATCAGAGTCTGTTTCTATTGAATGATTTGTTTCCTTAACTGTGGATCACATTTTCCTGTTTCTCTGAATGTTTAGTAGCTTTTGATTATATACTGTCTTTTGTGGATGGTGCGTTTAAAGATTTTGGATTCCAGTGTCTTCCTTTGACAACAACAGTTAATTTATGGCATATCACCTTTAAATTGTAGAAGGTTGATTTTACACTCTTTAGGGTGGGTCTATTTAGGTTTTCCGTTAGTGTGGGGGAAAATCTTTAGTCTTGAGATATAGGCTTGGCTCGGAGGTATGACCTTTCTGAGATTTCAGTGGAATGCTTGAGGTGTTTAAGAAGCCTCTCCTACTTGGCAGGATTCAGCAGGCAGCAGTTAAATGTCTACTTAGCTGTTGTAGCCTTTGGCTGTTGTTTTCTATCAGGTTCCTAAGAGTCTCCCCATATGTGTGCAGTTCAGGCATCAGCCATGGATTTTCGGGGAAGTTTTAAGGTTTGGGGACTCCCTCTCTCTGGCTCCCTCCTTTCAGAATTTGTTCTCTCAATTTCCAGCCACTCTGGTAGCCCCAAACTCTGTCCTCTGACGCCTCAGACAATAAGATTGCAGCTTTCTGCCTGGATGACAGGGGAGAGCCTTCAGAGGAAAAACTGTATAAACACATCTCACCAAGTGTGGTTCCTTCTTTCGAGGGCCAAATTTCCTCCAGATTTTTCCTGCTTCAGGTTATTCTGCAATGCTTTCAAATAATTTTTTTATATTATGTTCAGAGTTTATAATTGTTATCTGTAGGACCACTGGTGCAGTAGAGCTGCTCTATGGGAACTCGAAATTCTTCTATTCTCACTTTAAGGTTTTTTAAAATATATTCAAAATTGGCATCCATAAAGATTTAGTGAATTACATTCCCACTGGAAGTAGATGAGAGTCCTTGATGTTCTGCCGTTTGGCTGCCAGAATTTCTTAAGCCAAATATCACAGAATGTTGGAGCATTAGAGACCACCAGACCCAGGAAACCCCAGCTGAGGACCCTTGGATCCCCAAAGGATTCATGAATGTAGTACAGAGTTGAAGGGAAGCTTCCATAAGTTTTAAGCAGTACTTTTTTCAAATATAAAATATACAGTTATCCATAACTAAAACATTTAGTATCATAACTTTTGGTTGGAATTACATCATATTTTCCATGTATTTTCCTTACTCATCAGGAACACTGTTTAATAGTTAAATATATCTTTGGTTAACCGAAATTGGCGCAATGAATTATTTACAAGTGAAGTGCAGATTTCAGGACACTGGAAACCTGGGGAGAAAGTTTATCAGAGGAATCGTTGGTGGCCCTGGGCACTTGGAGCAGTGTTTCTTGCTGAGGAATTTAGACTTCATCATTGGATCTATCTTTGTCCATAGAGATGTTACAGTTTTAGCTCCTTTACTTACTGAGGCCCAACGAGATGAAAGCACTTGCCTGAAGTCACACAGACATACTCCCACTGTGGGCACAGAGATCAAAACCGAGATGAGGCTTTGTTCTGAACTCAGCTGACATTATGACTGTGAAGGAGTAATTCAGATAACAACCATGGTTCAGAAAGAAAAGTATAAAAGGGGAAAGTTACAGAAGAGCACTTTAGAGAGGCACCCGGGGAGAACGTTAATGATCAGATGGACAGTCCCATTCTTTTGAAGTGCCTGGGGTTCCCATTTCATTAATTTACCTAGGCAAGAAAGCACCGATCGGTATCCAAGTGAACAGATTTTGAGATTTTAACTGAACACAGGCCCATCGTATCTTGCCCGTTTTTCCTTTGATTTGTCTATGACATTCGTTTCTTATATTCTGATGTGGAATTTGGATTTATGCGTGTGGATTAACATCAACCCTCTCTACCAGATTTCCAGAGGCAAACGCTTCCCCACCTTTTGTAAACATTCAGGAAATGACTGGAGCAGGGTGAACAAGCAGGTTGCTTTTCCTCTCTAACTTCTCCAACATCCAGGCAAATGGTACATATGTCTTAGGTTTATGTCACTATACTTATTCCAGAAAAGTCAGGGTCCCCATTTGATATAGCAATCATCGGACTGCAGAGACTTTTATTAAAGCCTTATTGCTTCACAAGGGCATAGCTCAACCTTTAATCACCTCCACCTGGAAATACTTGGTGCCTTTTGCTGCATATATGTGTGACAGTGTGTGAGTGTGTTTGTGAGGTTGAGTGTGTGTGTAAGTGAATGTGTGTGAGGTTGAGCAGGCGAGTGTAGGTGTGAGTGTGTGTGTGAGTGTGAGATTGAACGTGTGTGAGCACGTGAGCCTGAGTTGGCCCTGCCTCTCCTCCATTTCTACTCAGCCATCTTATTTCTAACTGTGATCCCAGAAGATCGACTAACTCAGCAGCGTCCGAGGGAGCCCAGACACTCATGCCTGATGTTTGTAAGGAGGCTGTCTCCAGGAACCCGGGGGTCTGTGCAGACCTGCTCAGACCCATTGCAGGCTCCCACAGAGGTCCGGAGTGAGAATGATCAGATCCTTTGGGAGGCACAGAATCTGCCACACAGGAAGGGGAAATGAGTTAGTCTCTGGAGAGTAGGGAAGCTGCTAACCTCTAGGATGGCCACGGCTGTCACAACCCCTCAACCTGATTGGACAGCCTCAAGGGCAAAACTTTTCCCCTTGTTTTTCTAACCAGCCAGACTAACACTGTAGCAAAGAGGCAAGGCCCAAAGGCCCCACCCACATCCCGGTGGTGCAGCCAGGGATAATGCTCAAGAAGATACCAGAAATGACCTGTGACAGGATCCACGGAGGGGGAGATGCTCCTTCAGAGACTGGCTGATAGGGGAGGTACAGGAAAGGCTTCCCAGAGGAGGGTTCAGGTGGTCTGGCCATCTTTGAGCAAAGGTTCGGTACGCCGGCAGCAGAGCCAGGAGGCTGTCCTTGCTCCCGGGTGAGCTCAGTCAAGTCCTTCCCTTCTCCCGGGGCTGGCTCTTCTGTCAGAGAACAAGCCAGGGGAGCAGACGTCACCAGGATCCCTCCAGCCGTGCAATGCTAGTCCTGAGAGCAGGGCCAGGCTGAGATAAACTCAGAACACTGTTTCTTGCAGATAAGACATGAGAAGGGCTTCCAGCACTTTAAGCAGAGATGGAGGTACCCAGCGGAGGGGTTTAGAGCCCATCACTTCATCTCATCCTCTCTCTGGCCCCTTTTCTATTCTCCTCAAGGCTGAACTGAGACAACTTTGATTTTTGTCCCTTCTTAATTGCCGCACCTTTTGGGACAATTCAAGGAGTTCCATGGACTTGCTAGGAGCCCAGGTGGCGCAGTGGTTAAGCACTTGGCTGCTACTGAAAAGTCAGCAGTTGAACACACCAGCCACTCCTCAGAAGAAAGACGTGGCAGTCGACTTCCATAAAGATTGTTGTTGTTGTTGTTGTTAGGTGCCAAGCAGTCGGTTGCCACTCATAGCAACCCTGTGTACAACAAAACAAAACACTGCCCAGTCCTATACCATCCTCACAATCGTTGCTATGTTTGAGCCCATTGTTACAGCCACTGTGCCAATCCATCTCATCGAGGGTCTTCCTCTTTTTTGCTGACCTTCTGCTTTACCAAACACAATATCCTTCTCCAGGGATTGGTCACTCCGGATTAAAAAAAAACCAAACCAAACCCATTGCTGTTGAGTCGATTCCGACTCATAGTAACCCAATAGGACACAGTAGAGCTGCCCCGTAGACTTTCCAAGGAGCGCCTGGTGGATTTGAACTGCTGACGTTTTGGTTAACAGCTGTAGCACTTAACCACTATGCCACCAGGGTTTCCTCCTGATAACATATCCAAAGTACATGAGATGAAATCTCATCATCCTTGCTTTTAAGGAACATTCTGGCTATATTTCTTCCAATACAGACTTGTTCATTCTTCTGGCAGTCCATGGTATATTCAATATTCAAAGGTATCAATTCTTCTTCAGTCTTCCTTATGCATTGTCTAGCTTTCGCATGCATATGAGGTGATTGAAAACACCATGTCTTGGGTCAGGCACACCTTAGTCCTCAAAGTGACATCTTTGCTTTTTAACACTTTAAAGAATTCTTTTGCAGCAGATTTGCTCAATGCAATGCATCATTTGATTTCTTGATCATTGATTGTGGATTCAAGTAAAATGAAATCCTTGACAATGTCCATCTTTTCTCCATTTATCATGATGTTGCTTATTGGTCCAGTTGTGAGGATTTTGTTTTCTTTACGCTGAGGTGTCATCCATACTGAAGGCTGTGGTCTTTGATCTTCATCAATAAGTGCTTCAAGTCTTCTTAGCTTTCAGCAAGCAAGGTTGTGTCACCTGCATATCACAAGTTGTTAATGAGTCTTCCACCAATCCTAATGCCACATTCTTCTTTGTATTGTCCAGCTTCTCAGATTATTTGCTCAGTATACAGATTGAATAAGTATGGTGAAAGGATTCAACCCTGACGCACACCTTTCTTGATTTTAAACCATTCAGTTTCCCCTTGCTCTGTTCAAACGACTGTCTCTTAGTCTTTGTACAGGTTCTGCATGAGCACTATTAAGTGTTCTGGAATTCCCATTCTTCACAATGTCATCCATAATTTGTTATCATCTACCCAGTCGAATGCCTTTGCAGAGTGAGTACAACATAGGTAAACGTCTTTCTGGTATTCTCTACTTTCAGCCAAGATCCATCTGACATCAGCAATGATATCTCTTGTTCCACTTCTTCTTCTGAATCCTGCTTGAATTTCTGGCAGTTCCCTGTCGACGTACTGCTGCCATCACTTTTGAATGATCTTCAGGGAAATTTTACTTGTGTGTGATATTAATGATATCGTTCAATAACTTTTGCATTCTGTTGGATCGCTTTTCTTTGGAATGGGCATAAATATGGATCTCTTCCAGTTGGTTGGCCAGGTGGCTGCCTTCTTAGTTTCTTGGCATAGACAAGTGAGCACCTCCAGCTCTGCATCCCTTTGTTGAAGCATCTCAGTTGGTATTCTGTCAATTCCTGGAGCCTTGTTTTTGGCCAATGCCTTCAGGGCAGCTTGGACCTCTTCCTTTAATACCATCGGTTCTTGATCATATGCTACCGCCTGAAATGGTTGAAAGTTGAACAATTCTTTTTGGTACAGTGACTCTGTATTCCTTCCATCTGTTTTTGATACTTCCTGTGTTGTTCAATATTTTGCCCATAAAATCCTTCAAAATTACAACTCAAGGCTTGAATTTTTTCTTCAGTTCTTTCAGCTTGAGAAATGCAGAGCTTGTTCTTCCCTTTTGGTTTTCTAACTCCAAGTCTTTGCACATTTCATCATAGTATTTTACTTGATCTTCTCGAGCGACCCTTTGAATTCTTCTGTTCAGCCCTTTCACTTCATCATGTCTTCCATTCGCTTTAGCTACTTTACATTCAAGAGCAACTTTCAGAGTCTTTTCTGACATCTATTTTGAACTTTTCTTTCTTTCCTGTCCTTTTAATGATCTTTTACTTTATTCATGTATGATGTCTTCGATGTCATCCTACAACTCATCTGGTCTTTGGTCATTAGTGGTCAATGTGTCAAATCTATCTTGAGATGGTCTCCAAATTCCTATGAGATAGACTCAAGGTCATATTTTGGCTCTCATGGACTTCTTTTAATTTTCTTCAGTTTCAACTTGAACTTGCAGAAGAGCAATTGAAGGTCTGTTCAGAAGTCAGCTCCTGGTACTGTTTTGACTGATGATATAGAGGTTTTCCATTGTCACTTTCTGCAAATGTACTTGATTTAACTCCTGTGTTTTCCATCAAGTGAGATCCACAGGCATAGTAGCTCTTTATGTTGCTGAAAAAGGTGTTTGCAATGAATAAGTCGTTGGTCTTGCAAAATTTTACCATGCGATCTCCGGCATTGTTTCTACCACCAAGGCTATATTTTCCAACTACCAATTTTTCTGTTTTGTTTCCAACTTGCACATTCCAATCACCAGTAATTATCAATGCATCTTGATTGCATGTTAGATCAATTTCAGAGTGCAGAATTTGGTAAAAATCTTCAATTTCTTCATCTTCACAGTAAAGATTACAACCTTGGAAACCCTATGGGGCAGTTCTACTCTGTCCTATAGGGTTGCTATGAGTTGGATTTGACTCGACGACAGCGGGTTTTTTCGTTTTGGACGGACTTGCTATGAGTCCAAGTCAACTCAATGGCAACCACCAGCTACAACAATGTGTGGAGACAGGGTCATGGAACCCCTTAGACTTCAGCCCTGTCCATTCACCTCGGTGTCTATGGATTGTATTTTCTATGTTTCAGTTGAATTCCTCACATAAAAGGATTTGAGAATCTGGATACTTAGGATATATATAGTAAAGGTATAGAAATGTGTGCGGCCTCCGAAGTCAGGCTATCTGGTCTAATCCCAGCTCCAACACCAACTGGATATGTGACCGTGGGCCTCAGTTTCCTCACCTGTAAAACAAGATAATGCCTATCTCATAGTGTTGTTATTAGTATTAAATTAGTTATCATATATGAAATTCTTAAACTGTTACAGCACGTAGAAAATACTATATGTGTGTGTCATACCTATTATTTTGCTTCCTTTCTTTTTGTTCACCACACATTCCTTACTTCTAAAAGGGAACCTAATCTCTTTATTGTTAAGATGAGAGAAAAGCCTAGATCTACTCCCTCATCCCCTCACCCTGGCCTGAACACAGGCTGCACCCTCGGTTTTCTTGCCGGAGCCCAAAACACACTATTTGTTGTCCCTGTGCTTTGGTAGGGGTGTTGGGACACAGGATAGATGTATTTACTAAGCTATGATTTGGGCTCCTGTACTGTTTTTCAACTTACAAAGTTTCTGTATAATTTTTTTCATAATCTTTAACAATGGCATTCTTTTCTCTTAACACTAATTTTTTAAATTAATACATGCAAGTTCTAAAAAAAAAAAAAATCAAGGTCAAAAGTTTTCTTCCCAAGCAACCCTTGTCTTCAGGCCAGCTTCTTTCCCTTGAGGCAATCACTGGTACCAATTTCCTGCAGTTTCTGGCCAGGTTGGCTCTAGGACAGCATTCATTTGTAAAACCTTCTCTGGCTGTATGATGGACATTCTTCTTAGGCCCAGAGAGGCCATCTGTGCAGCTATGCAAATTCATCTAGGGGCACAGGCCTGGGTGGAATGACTCTGGGCTCTCGCCCACCTGCCCACAACTGGGGCATCTGCATGGACCTGCAGGTCATCAAGGCTAGATTCCAGGGTGGCTTTCCTTAGTCCAGAGGAGCTCAGGAGCCCAGTTCAGTAGCTTGAATCTCTTTGCGTCAAGGTAACTGTTCCATGGGGTCATGTTGACCTTGGAGCCAGGTCTAAAACCACCATCAGCTTTGGGTCTGCTCCCCAAGCCTGGTGTCTGAACCCCTCCTGGTCTCTCCCCTTGAGCCTGGGTCTTTGACCTGAGACTCCCCAGGAGCGAGCTCACCCTGTTCCCTCCAGCCCTGCCAAGGACTGGGCTCCCCAGAAACTCTGATAAGAGACCAAAAACCAAACCAGTTGCCTTCAAGTAGATCCTGACTCATGGTGACCCCATGTGTGTCAGAGCACAACTGTGCTCCATGAGGTTCTCAACAGCTGATTTTTCAGAAGTAGATTGTCAGGCCTTTCTTCTGAGGCTGACCAAACACAGTCCCAATCCACTCTTTGTGTCTCTCTGCTGGTAACTGGGCCCTCCCAGCCAGGACTCCTGCTGGAGCCCATCAGCACTGAGTCCTGCCCTTCACTGCCTCCATGTCTGGGGTCCAGTTCTATGTGTCTGGTAGGATTCTCTCTTCCTGGCTACAGCTTGTCTGCCCCCAAGTGCTGTGGGTGGATACACGTCCTAGCTCTTTGTCTCTGGTAGATTCACTTGACCTCTTTGAGCCTCAGTTTCCTTATCTGTAAGATGGGTGTGATATTCTCCATGTACATCACAGGGTTGATAAGAGCCTGGTAATAAGAGCTGCTGCACAGATGACAGTCCCTTTACCTTCCTTCCACCCACCTCAGTGGAGGATCCTCATTTTTAGGTCCTATGCCCTCCTTCTCCAGCTGGCTCCCACCACTCACCAAGCTTTGGAATCCCATTTTAGTATAAGGCTTGAAACCAATGAGTTTGGGGCAACTTAGTTTTTATACCTCCTAGGCTATTTGGGCAATGGAGAACAGTTCCAGGAGAAGGTCATTCCTAAGTTTCTTGGAGGGTGGGTAGTAATGAAATAATAGTAGTGTCTTAGTTATCTAATGCTGCTATAATAGAAATACCGTAAGTGGATTGCCAAACAGAAGTTTATTCTCTCATAGTTAGGAGGCTAGAAGTCTGAATTTGGAGTGCTAGCTCTAGGGGAAGGCTTTCTCTCTCTGTCGACTCTGGGGGAAGGTCCTTGTCTCCTTTCAACTTCTGTGGGCCCAGCATTCCTTGGAGATCTCCATCTGTCTTGGCATCAATCTTCCCCTGGGTCTAGGAGGTTCTCGGCACAGGGACTCCAGGTCCAAAGGACACACTCCACTCCCAGCTCTTTCTTGGTGGTACTGAGGTCCCTCTCTCTCTGCTTCTCTCTCCTTTTATCTCTTGTAAGATAAAAGGTGATGGAGGCCACATCCCAGGAACACTCCCCTCAGATCAAGGCTGTGACCTGAGTAAAGGTGTTGCATCTCACCCTAATCCTCATTAACATGACCTAATCCTGTCTCATTAACATAACAGCCAGCTTACTCCTAAATGGGATCATAAACACAGACTTTGTTGTTGTTATGTGCCCTTGAGTCAGTTTTGACTCATAGCTACCCCACAGGACAGAGCAGAACTGCCCCATAGGGCTTCCAAGGAGCAGCTGGTAGATTCAGAATGCTGACCTTTTGGTTAGCTGTCAAGCTCTTCACCACTGCACCACCAGAGCTCCAAGCACAGACGTAAAGGCTGGGATTTTTGACACATCACAAAATGGAGGGTAATCAGATCACAAAATGGAGGACAACCACACAACCCCAGGAATCATGGCTTAGCCAAGCTGACACATATTTCGGGGGACACAATTCAATCCATGACTAGTAACGATGATGGTCAACATTTATTGAGCAGGGATTGTGAGCCAGGCACTCTGCCAGGAGCTGTACAGGAAGCAGCAACTGTTGTTCTGACGGAGACGCCTGGACGGGGCTCAGAGCCCTGGAGAGACCTGGCAGATGCTGCACAGCCGGGGGATGGTGGAGCTGGCATCTAACCAAGGATATCTAACAGTAGGTCTGTACTCTTGGAGCCCGGAGAACCCCATGTGGGTGATTCAGGAGCGTCTCAGAACAGAGCCACTTTCCTTACAAATCTGACAGGGTTTTTCCATCCTCTTTGCAAATTCCTAGTTTTCTCTGGAGAAAAACAAAACACAGAGTCCCTTTATCCTTTATAGGCCCCTTGATGAAAGCCAGAGTCCCTGGGTGGTGCAAACGGTTAACGTGCTGGGCTGCCAACCCTGAAAGGCTGGAGATTCGAGTCCTCCCAGAGGCATCTCAGAAGAAAGGCCTGGCAATCTACTGAAAAATCAGCCATTGAAAACCCTATAGAGCAGAGTTCCTGACACACAGGGGTTCACGATGAGTTAGAAGGGACTTGACAGCAACTGGTTAAATGGTCTCTCACACAGCAAGACATAGCTCTGCCCCAGCCGAAGGCAATGCTCACTTCTCTGTTCGCATCTGCACCGTCATAACGACGGCGATGATATAACCTAAACAGTAATAGTAACAAGAGTTTCCTTCCAGTTTTGAAATTACGTTTGCAGATCTCTGGGGCTCATGAGGGGTGGCCCTGTGGACCCACAGCTCCCGTCCCCACTGCTGCAGGTAAAGTAGTGACGAAGATGTTGCCCACCTAGTGTTCCCATCTCTGGAAGTGGGGGCCTAGCCTCCACAGGCACGGACTAGATCAGAGACAGACGGTGTTGGCTCCAAAACCAAACTATGTGCTTGGAAAACCAAACCAAATTCATTGCCATCAAGTCGATTCTGACTCACGGCAACCCCATGTGTCACAGAGTAGAACTGCCCCGTAGAGTTTTCTTGACTGCAATCTTTAGAGAAGCAGATTGCCAGGACTTTCTTCTGCTGCACCACTGGGTGGACTCAAACCTCCAACCTTTTGGTTAGTAGTCACGCACAGCCATTCGTGTGTCCCAGGGACCTCAACTGTGCCTGGAAATGGGGACATAAGTGTTCACACATTCATTCTATGAAGAGAGACTGTTTTTACAAGGACAAGCAATTAAATCTTACTGCTTCTTTTTCGTCATAAAACCCTCTCCTCCCTTCATTTCTCAAAAATCTAGTTTTATCTTGGTTGCTCTCTACCCACTCAGCTCTGCCCCAAGGACTCCACCGCTGCGCGATTTGCCCGCTTTTGAGTGCTGCCCACCCCCAATCAATCTCCAATCTACAGGCTTTTTTCTATTACTTTCTTCTTTAAAAAATGAATTTTTCCAAAGATCGGAGAATAAAAACAACAGGATGGTAGATAAGCATAGTTAGGTGGAAAGGTGACAGCCAATTTTAATCTCCTTTCTGCCTTTTTGTGTTTCCAAAATGTCTGCAATGAACATCTATTGTATTTGTAATCAGAAAAATAGTCCAATAAAAAGTGAGTTGGGACCTTTAAGTGGAATTTTCCAGTGAGTGTTTGCTAAGGTTTGCTGAAAGCCCTTTCTCCATCTTTGCTATTGCTGGTATAACACCCCAGCCCCCAGGTCTCATCATGAAATGACGCAGGATTGTCTTGGCCCAGAGTTCCAGACCTCGGTGGATACACCGTGGGCAGGGCTCTCCTGCTCAGACACTTGACGCCCTGCTGGCTTCTGACAGTTGTACCCACAGCATTTCTTGGGGGCTGTGCCCCTCTCCCACTAACGCCCATGCACACAGCCTCACACTGCCCAAGAGTGCACAGTGCGTCCCCGAGTTCTAGCTGGCCTGCGCCCGTCTTCAGAGACCAGCGCCCACGCTGGGTAGCAGTGGGGTGGCTTCTGCTGGGCATGTTTTCCACACTGGGTGTTTTTCTTTCTTTGGTAGCTCATAAAATTTCACCGCCTGCTCTGGGCCTCTTGGTCTTTAATCTTCAACCTCTGCTGGAGCTGTCCCTACTTCTCTTTAATTATGCTTCTTTTTTGTGGAAGTTTCTTATTGAATTTTTATGACAATATAGAGGCGTGGACAGACTCCAACAAAAATGAAATCTTTATGGAATAGCCATTTCTTTCTTGGAGCCTCCTGACAAATGTTTCTCTGTGGATATATTTATACATATATTTGGTGGGGGTGGGGGGTCGTCTTGTCTTGGCTGCGAATCAGCGGGCTGAATGGCAGGCAGCTGAGCGGGTTATTATTGTAGCACCGCGTCTGCTGAGGGAGTGCTGTGCAGCTCGGCTGGGGGAGCAGGGCGACATGAGATATGCAAGACAAGAAGGAAATCTGTCCCAGGTACAATCCCTTTGCCTTGGTGACAGCTGAATTAGCACCGCTCCTGATTTGAAGCAGTCTGGGCCCTGACTACACATATGTGGGGAAGACATGCTTGGTTACCCCTTAGTCAGCACCGCCTGCCCTAGCCCCCCAGCCTGGTCTGAGAAGCTTTGTCCTTGGGCCTCATGCCACATGTGACTGTCTGGCATCACTGGTTCCTGGCATGTTTCCCGTGTGTCAGCTTCACAGAGTGTGGTCTGGAGACAGTTCATGATACACAAATGGCTCTCCAAGGGCACAGGGGCTGGGGTGGCTTATGCAGAGCGTGAGTACTTGCGTGGGCCATGACAGGGAGGGAGCGACCATCCATCTACAAATTAGTCCTGGGAACCACTCACTGTGGGCCTGGACAGATATGGGCATCTGGGATTCTGTAGTCACGGTCCTTGTCACATGGCTCTGATACTCCTAAAGTAAGAAACAGACAAAACCCAAGTAAACACTTAAATGAATGAGGTGATTTCGGGTTGTGGTAAGTGCCATGGAGCAAACAGGGAGAAATGAGAGGGTGGTCGTGGGGGCAGGGCTCAGCTTTAGGGCATGGTCAGGGTAGGATGTCTGCAAAGGGGGTACAGGAGATGGGCATGATCAGGGTAGGCTGTCTGCAAAGGCGGTACTGGAGATGGGCATGCTCAGGGTAGGATGTCTGCAAAGGCGGTACAGGAGATGGGCATGCTCAGGGTAGGATGTCTGCAAAGG
>NW_004443940.1:36184889-36201193 GCF_000243295.1 Trichechus manatus latirostris | reverse complement strand
GCGGTACTGGAGATGGGCATGATCAGGGTAGGATGTCTGCAAAGGGGGTACAGGAGATGGGCATGGTTAGGGTCAGATGTCTGCAAAGGCGGTACTGGAGATGGGCATGGTCAGGGTAGGATGTCTGCAAAGGGGGTACTAGAGATGGGCATGCTCATGTAGGCTGTCTGCAAAGGCAGTACTGGAGATGGAACCCCATGAGTAGGAGCCAGCCATGCCCAGATCAGGGGAAGAACATTCCAGGCACAGGGACCAGCAAGTACAAAGGCCCTGAGGTGGGAATGAGGTTGTGGAGCTGAGAAATAAAGAGAAGGCAAGAGTGGCTGGTGTGCTGGAGCGCCAGGGAGAGTGGAGAGAGACTAAGATGGATCAGGTCTGGGGGCTTCGTAAGCCCGTCTAATAAACAGGTCTTGTTTCAAGTGTGATAAGGAGCCCCTGGGTCCCCAGGTGGTGTAAACAGTTTGCTCTCAGCTACTAACTGAAAGGTTGGGGGTTTGAACTTACCTAGAAATGCTGTGGAAGAAAGTCCTGGTGATCTGCTTCTATAAAGGTTAAACCAAAACCAAACCAAACCCATTGCCGTTGAGTTGATTGTGGCCCATAGTGACCCTAGCGGATAAAGGAAGTGTCCCGTAAGGTTTCCAAGGAGAGGCTGGTGGATTTGAACTGCCGACCTTTTGGTTAGTAGCCGTATCACTTAACCACTGTGCTGCAGCCAAGAAGACCTATTGAGTAGTTCTACTCTGTAACACATAAGGTGTCATGGATTGGATTATGTCCCCCAAAAAATGTGTGTATCAGTTTGGCTGGGGTATGATTTCAGTATTCTGTGTTGTCCTCTATTTTGTGATGTAATTTTATGTTAAATAGGATTAGGTGGGATTGCAACACCCTTACTAAGGTCACATCCCTGATCTAACGTAATGGGAATTTCCTGGCGTGTGGCCTGCACCACCTTTTATCTTACAAGAGATAAAAGGAAAGGGAAGCAACCAGAGAGTTGGGGACCTCATACTACCAAGAAAGCAGTGCCAGGAGCAGAGCGCATCCTTTGGACCCAGGATTCCTACGTGGAGAAGCTCCTAGTCCAGGGAAGATCGATGACAAGGACCTTTTGCCAGAGCCAACAGAGAAAGCCTTTCCCTGGAGGTGACACCCTGAATTTGGACTTGTAGCCTACCAGACTGTGAGAAAATAAATTTCTTTGTTAAAATCATACACTTGTGGTATTTCTGTTGAAGCAGCACTAGATAACTAAGACATAAGGTCATCACGAGTCGAAATCAACTTCACAGCAATGAGTCAAGGAGTCCCTGGGTGGTGCAAAGAGTTGGTTAACCTGCTCGGCTTCTAACAAAAAAATTGGAAGTTCGAGTTCATCCAGATATGCCTCAGAAGAGAGACAGGGCGACCTCCTTCTGAAAAATCAGCCACTGAAAACTCGAAGGAGCACAGTTCTACTCTGACACACATGGGGTCACCGTGATTGATGGAGCACAGTTCTACTCCGACAGACGTGGAGTCATCGTGGGTCTGTGGAGCACAGTTCTACTCCGACACACATGCAGTCATCGTGGGTCTGTGGAGCACAGTCCTCTTCCGACACACGTGGGGTCCCCGTGCGTCTGTGGAGCACAGTCTTCCTCCGACACACGTGGGGTCCCCGTGCATCTGTGGAGCACAGTCCTCCTCCAACACACGTGGGGTCCCCGTGCGTCTGTGGAGCACAGTCCTCCTCCAACACACGTGGGGTCCCCGTGCGTCTGTGGAGCACAGTCCTCCTCCAACACACGTGGGGTCCCCGTGCGTCTGTGGAGCACAGTCCTCCTCCGACACACGTGGGATCCCCGTGAGTCTAAGTTTTCTGTTTGTTTGTTTCGGGTGCACTGTGACCCACTGGGTGAACTTAGGGAGTAGAAGCATGGCAGGGCCTGATTTTCATTTTAAAACCACCATTTTGACTACTGGGTAGGGAATGGGCTGTAAAATTATATTAAAACCAAGATGTCAAATTTTTGGAGCACAAGGAAGTTAGCACAATCCTCCTATTCTCCGGGGGACTTGGGGGAAGGAAGGAGGTGGAATTACTGTTTCTTCAGGTCATTTGGCTGGGGAGCTGTTTTCTTAAGCTGCAAGGCCTCATACAAAACTTGGCCCCGGTCTAAGCTGTGAGGACAACTGAGAAGTGATAGTTCTGTTTGACTCGTTGCAAAGAATGAACTCTCAGGAGAAGACAGGGCACTCTAGATCTTACGTGTGAATTTTACTGCTTAACCAGTGGGAGGGACAGCTATGAACTTGGAGATAGACGTATGTTAGCACCTAGTATGTGGGGTCTTTATCACGCGTGTTAGATGCCACTGCTCCCGGGGCTTCCCTGAGACATACTCGATGCCTGAGACCTGGGACTTGCCCAAGATCACACAGCTACTAAAACGCAAAGCTGCGTTTCATCTCCAGTCTGCCCGACTCCAGTGCCCCTGCATCCTTCACTCACTACCGTGCCCTGGAAAAGATCCACGTGCTGAGGGGTCCGTGGTCCCGCCAGTAAAGGCTGTCAACAATGAAATGGTTCCTTAGAGACGTAAGGGACCACAGCTCCGTGAGGCTGGGGCCTGGACCATACCCTGTGGCAGAGCAGGATAGACCACAGTCAGCAACACCTTCTGTCACCAGGATTTCTCCCCATCCCTCCCAGTCATCTGCTGTCCAGGCACTGGGCCTCTCTGAAGCCTACAGATTAAAAAAAAACTAGACACAGACCTTCCACCTTCCACAAAAAATTAACTCAAAATCTAAGTGTAAAATGTAGATCTAAATGTAAAATGCAGAACTATAAAACATCTAGAATAAAACATAGAAAACCCACATGACCTTGGGTTCAGTGATGAGTTTTCAGACACAGCACAAAAACACGATCCATGAAAGAGAAAACAGATAAGCTGGACTTTATTAAAATTTAAAACTTCTGCTCTGTGGAAGATACTGTTAAGAAAATGAAAAGACAAGTCATGGGTTGGGAGAAAGTATTTGCAAAATACATATCTGCTAAAGGAGTTGTATCCAAAATATACAAACAAATATTAAATCTTAACAATAAGAAAGCAAACAACACAACTTAAAAATGGGCAAGAGAGCTGAACAGACACCTCATCGAAAGGAGATAAACAGATGGCAAATAAGCATATGAAGCATCACTTATCATTAGGGAAATGGAAATTAAAACAATGAGCTACCACTCCACACCTATTAGAATGGCTAATACCCCAAACACTGACAGCACCAATCGCCGGCTCGGGTGCCCAGCAACAGGAACTCTCATTCTGTGCTGATGGGAATGCAAAATGGTACCACCAGTTCAGAATACTGTTTGGCAGTTTCTTACAAAGCTAAACTTAGTCTGACTATGTTGTTGTTACTGTTGTTGTTAGGTGCCATCGAGTCAGTTCCAACTCATAGTGACCCCGTGTACAACAGAATGAAGCACTGCCCTGTCCTGCACCATCTTCACAATCATTGCTATGTTTGAGCCCATTGTTGCAGCCACTGTGTCGGTCCATCTTGTTGAGGGTCTTGTTCTTTTTCGCTGACCCTCTGGTTTGCCAAGCATGATGTCCTTCTCCAGGGACTGGTCCCTCCTGATAACGTGTCCGGTCTTACTACACATCACAGCAATCACACTCCTAGGTGTTTAGCCAACTGATTGAAAACTTGTGTCCACACGATAACCTACATGCGAATGTTCATAGCAGCTCTGTTCCTAACTGCCACAAACTGGAAGCAACACCTACGTCCTTCAATAAGTGAGTGGATAAACAACCTGTGGTACATCCATACAACAGAACTTTATTCAAAGATTTAAAAAAGAAAACCATGTAAAAACGTGGCTGAATCTTATATACATATTGCTAACTGAATAAAAAGCCAGTTCATTGATACGACATTCTAGAAAAGGCAAAACTATAAAGACAGTAAACAGACCGGTAGTTTCCAGGGTCTGGGGGAGGCAGAGGGTTGGATGAGTGAGACACATGAGAAGCTGTCATGGGGTAAACTATTGCAGGTGATACTATAACGCTGACTGCACAACACTATGCGTTTGTCAAAACCCATGGAACTTGACGTCACAAAGAGTGGATCTTAATGGATGCAAATTTAAAAAATCCTTCAAGCGCTCAGGGAATCCCAGTATAGAATGTCAACTGGGACAAAGGAATCTGTGGAAACATATGAAATATGTTACAAACATATGAAATAACCTCACTGAGAGGATGGGGTAAAATGCGCAGACGCAGGTAACTCCAGAGTTGAGTGGAAATTAAGGCTGAAGGCAAAAGGAACTGTACATAAGCACTGTACTCTAGTTGATAGAGGTATTTCTGGTGGAGTTAATAATGCTAAAGTCACTAGTCATGTATTCTGAAATTAAAAAGTTAAGTAAATGGACGGCAGATGGGGGAGCCAGGTTTCTCCCTGTTGGAGCAGAAGGTTACAGACAAGGCAGCAGAGGGAAGGCTGGACCATGTGGTAATGGATTAGTGTTGGAGACTTCAGTATGAACTCATGTTCAGCTTAATAAACAGACAATACATATGCATAAAATATTTACAGATATGGATTTGTATGCACAAGTATATTTCTGTGCCCTGTCAGCTGAGAGGGCTTAAAAGAAACAACACTCTGAGCACACCTAGTGCACAGATCTTAGTTTTTAAAACTATTGATAATAAGAGGGATTGGTATTTCTTGGAGAAATGGCTGATTGTAGGGCTTGGGGAGAGACTATATTAGTCTGGATCATATCTAATGTCAAAAAAAAAGGAAAGAAAAGTATTCAGTAAAACAAAACACCACAGTGATGGGTGTATGTCAAAAGGACACAGAAGAAAATTGAAAAAGCTCCTAATGGCCAAAGCTGAAACAGTTTTAGAAACAAAATAAAGTAGTACTGAATTATAAATAACACACATATAAAATAAACACCCATGATTCTATCAGATATATAAATGATTAAATAAATGGAGAACTGACAAATCTCCAGTGCAGAAGAACTTTAAATTATTTCTGTAGATACCCTGCTCTACATAAGGTGGAGCATACCTCCCTCTTCCTTAGTTGTGGTCTGTGCATGGGAACCTCCTTCCAGATAAGACTGGATTGTATGGAAAGGGAGGAAACAGTCACTTTAGAGTGGAGGAACTCGACAAACCTGCCTGAGCCAGATAATCACAGTCAACATCGGCGAAGATAAGTCATGATGCGATGAGAACGGCACTTCCCCTCTGAAGTCTTCCTCCAAAAACCCATAACCCCAGTCTAATCATAAGAAAAACCTCAGACAAATCCCACTTTCAGGACATTCTGTAAGATACCTGACCATTACTCCTCAAAACTGTCAAGGTCATCAAAAACAAGGAAAATCTGAGAGATTGTCACAGCCAAGAGTTGCCTAACAAGACGTGACAGACATGACAACTAAATAGAATGTGGCTTCCTGGACGGGATCCTGGAACAAAGGACATTTGGTGAAAACTAAGGGAATCTGAATAAAGTATGGACTTTAGTTAAAAATAATGTATTGATATTCCTTCTTTAATTGTGACAAATGTGCCATACTAACATAAGAAATTAACAATAGGGGAAGCTGAGTGTGGGATATAGGGAACTTCTTGCGCTGTCTTTTCAGCTTTTCTGGAAATCTGAAAGTATTCTACAATATAAAGTTTCCCCTTTCTCTTCTTCATCCACTCCCTCTATCTTCTTCTCCCCTCCTTCTCTCCCCCTCCTCTCTCCCCTTCTCCTTTCCCTCAAAAATAGTAAAAACATTGCACATACGTCTAATACCTTGTCATTCCCAGCTCTCTTCCCTCACATTATTCTGCAGAAGCCTCACCACAACCCTACTCTGTGTGTAGTATTTTCTGGTTTACAAACAAACCAACAAGGCCAGGGAGGTGAAGTGATCCACCCAAGGTAGCAGAGGTGGTCAGAAGTGTCCCCAGGGCTTGCACTGGGGTCTCCTGGCTCCACCCCACCACTCTGCCTAGTCAGTTTGCACATGTGTCTCAGGTCACAAAGCTTTGAGGGCACAGTGTAAGTGCTCAACTTATACTCCAAGGCTTGACTTGACTTGACCTGGAGGTTGAAGAGATCCTACTTGCTGCTCCTTCCTCTTAGAAACAAAACATCATCTCAAGAAGAAAACTAGAGACAGTCCTGGGAGGTGGGGCCAAGATGGCAGAGGAGTCAGACACTTTGGTGGTCCCTCTTACAACAAAGACCAGAAAAAAACAGTGGATCAATTCTATATGACAATCTAGGAGCCCTGAACATCAAAGGCAAAGTGGAGGAATCAGACTGAGTGGCAGGGCGAGGAAGAGATGGTTTAGAAGCAGTGAGGAGTTGCCAGACCTGACCCCGCCGGAGAAGTTCAGGACACGTTTTCCATGTCAGGAGAGACTGAGTGGTGGAGAGTCTGCTCAGACCTCCAGAGCCAGTGAAAAGCCGCACTCAATAGGCAAAAGATAAGTACGTGCGTGTAACCTACTGCGCAGATCAAAAAACACTGCTTTTGGGAAGAAGCTCTCTCCCGTATACCTGCTCCCTCTCTGCTCTGCACTGGGTCCCAGGCCAGCTTCAGCGATTGCTGAGGCCCCTGGGCCGGAAGTAGGACCCGTCAAGTGTCCTGAGCCATACTTCAGTTGTTGCAGAGGGAACAAATTAACAAACAGGAAAAAATAATCCGCCAGCTCCCCTAAGCCAAGAACTCAGGGTAGGCACAGCTCCTTTGCCCAGGTGCAGGCATAAGGAGTCCACGGACTTTGAAGGCCTTTCTCCCTTGCACAGACCTGTGTGGGTCCATTTCAACAGTGTAGGCCCTCATTAGCACAGTATAACAGGGTAAATACCTGCAGCCTAACTTCACTGTATCAGCTATATGGTGGAGTGTCAGATCTGTAACATTTAATACTGCTCTGTCCACTAAGCAGGGTCCTAACCTACCCATATCAGAGGTCTGAGGACTGGTGGCTCCACCCACACCACCTAGCCACCTGTGACGGGGTTCAAGAATAAGTGGTGCCTTCCAGTCTTACAGCCAACAGCACTGGGTGCCCATAGTCTGGCTGCAAAACCCACCCACCTATGCACTCTAGGGAACAGGGTCATGCTTTCCTCCCAGACACTCAGAGGCAGCCGTCAGCCCCCTGCCTGGCTTAGCATGTGACTCCCTACTGCAGCCAGATACCTGTGCTTACTCAAATCACCCCTGCCTGTCTAGGACTGTAAGTGAGAGCCTGCACCACACACTTGGTGACCAACTACCTGGACACCTGAGCTGAATCCATACAAGAAAAATAAACAGACTCCTGGGCTTACATACCTAGTAAGAGATCTAACCACCTGGTGACAGGACATTGGAGCTTCAAAGGCACCAATAATCAAACTAGCTCACACAAGCAGTCTATTTGGGCATATCAAAACAAAACAAAACAGGAAAAAAAAAAGAAGCTAGAACAAAGTAAGCAAATATAAAATAAATATAATAACTTATTGATGGCTCAGAGACAACAGTCAATATCAAATCACATAAAGAGGCAGACCAGGATGGCTTAGCTCCCAAAACAAAGATTCAAGAAATCTTCCTGAGGAATAGAACTAGTTGGAATTACTGGAGGTAGAAAACAAAAGATTAACATAAAGAACTCTTCAAGATACCAGCAAGGAGATCAGGCAAAACACAGAACAAGCCAAGGAACACACAGACAAATCAATAGAGGAACTTAAGAAGATTATAGAAGGGCATAATGACAAATTGAACAGGCTGCAAGAGTCCATAGAGAGACAGCAAAGAGAAATCCAGAAGATTAACAATAAAATTTCAGAATAGACTCATCTTAACAGAAAGTCATAGGAGAATAATTGAGACAATGGAAGTCAGAATTAGTAAGACTGAAGATAAAGCACTTGACACCAACTTATCTGAGGAAAAATCAGATAGAAGAATTTTAAAAAGTGAAGAAACCCTAAGAATTATTTGGGACTCTAACAAGAGGAATAACCTACGAGTGATTGGAGTACCAGAACAGGAGGGGATAACAGAAAATACAGAGAGAATTGTTGAAGATTTGTTGTCAGAAAACTACCCTGATATCATGAAAGATGACAAGATGTCTATCCAAGATTTTCATCAAACCCCACAGGAGGTAGATCCAAAAGAAAGTCACCAAGACATATTATAATCAAACTTGCCAAAACCAAAGATAAACAGAGAATTTTAACAGCGGCCAGGGATAAACGAAAGTCATCTACAAAGGAGAGTCAAAGCTTGGACTACTCAGCAGAAACCACGCAGGCAAGAAGGCAATGGGATGAAATATATAAAGCCTTGAAACAAAAAAAGTGCCAGCCAAGAATTATATATTCAGCAAAACTGTCTGTCAAATATGATGGCAAAATGAGGGCATTTCCAGATAAACAGAAGTTTAGGGAATTTGTAAAAACCAAACCAAAATTACAAGAAATACTAAAGGGAGTCAACCGGTTAGAAAATCGGTAAGAACTCAAGACTAGAACACAGGACAGAGAAACAAGATAACAACCCAGACAGGGAAGTCACAAAAATAAATCAAAGATAAAACGCTGAAAATAGGAAACAGAGACGTCAATATGTAAAAGATGGCAACATTAAAACAAAAAAGAGAGACTAACAAATATAATCATAGACCTTTCATATGGAGAGGAAGTCAAGGCGATATAAAGAAATAAACGATTGGTTTAATCTTAGAAAAACAGAGGTAAATATTAAGGTAACCACAAAGGAAAGTAACAATCCTACACAGCAAAATAAAAAACAAGAAAAACATAAAGACTCAGCAAATACAAAATCAACAACAATGAAAAAGATGAAAAGAGAAAATACATTAAAAAAAAAGACTCACTACAGAAAAGTAAGTGGAACAAAGAAACTGTCAACATGCACACAAAAAAAAGACATCAAAATGACAGCACTAAACTCATACCTATCAATAATTGTGCTGAATACAATGGACTAAATGCACCAATAAAGAGACAGAGAATGGCAGAATGGCTAAAAAAAATTTAAAAAATCCATCTATATGCTGCCTACAAGAGTCACACCTTAGACTTAAAGACACAAACAAACTAAAACTCAAAGGATGGAAAAAAATATATCAAGCAAACAACACTCAAAAAAGAGAAGGAGTGGCAATATTAATCTCTGACAAAACAGACTTTAAAGTAAAATCCACCACAAAGTATAAGGAAGGACACTATATAATGATTAAAGGGTCAATACCCCAGGAGGACATAACCATAATAAATATTTACACACCCAACCACAGGGCTCCAAAATACATAAAACAAACTCTAACAACATTCAAAAGAAAGATAGATAGCTCCACAATAATAATAGGAGACTTTAGCATGCCACTTTTGGTGAAGGACAGAACACCCAGAAAGAAGCTAAATAAAGACACGGAAGAGCTAAATGCTACAGTCAACCAACTCGATCTCATAGACATATACAGAACACTCCACCCAATAGCAGACAAGTATACTTTCTTTTCCAACATACATGGAACATTCTCCAGAATAGACCAAATATTAGGCTGTAAAGCAAGCGTTAACAGAATCCAAAGCAACAAAATATGACAAAGCATCTTTTCTGACCATAAAGCCATAAAAATGGAAATCAATAACAGAAAAAGCAAGGAAAAAAAATCAAACACATGGAAACTGAACAACACCTTGCTCAAAACTACTGGGTTGTACAAGAAATTAAGGATGGAATAAAGAAATCATAGAATCAAATGAGAATGAAAACACAACGTACCAGAACCTTTGGGACACAGCAAAGGCAGTGCTCAAAGGTAAATTTACAGCAATAAATGCAGACATCCAAAAAGCAGAAAGGGCCAGAATCAAAACATTAACCCCACAACTTGAACAAATAGAGAGGAGCAAAAGAAGCCCTTGGGCACCAGAAGAAAGCAAATAATGAAAATTAGACCAGAATTAAATGAAATAGAGAAAAGAAAAACAACTAAAAGAGTTAACAAGACCCAATCTGGTTCTTTGAAAGGATCAACAAAATCGATAAACCACTGGCCAAACTGACAAAAGAAAAACAGGAGAGAAAGAAGATAACCTGAATAAGAAATGAAATGGGTGATATCACAACAGACCCAACTGAAATTAAAACAATCATAACAGAATACTATGAAAAATTGTACTCTAACAAATTTGAAAACCTAGAGGAAATGGACAAATTTCTAGAAACTCACTACCTACCTAAACTAACACAAACAGAGGGAGAACAACTAAATAAACCTATAACAAAAGAAGAGATTGAAAAGGTAATTTAAAAACTCCCAACAAAAAAAAAAGCCCTGGCCTGGATGGTTTCACTGGAGAATTCTACCAAACTTTCAGAGAAGTTTAACACCACTACTACTAAAGGTATTTCAGAGCATAGAAAATGATAGAATACTCCCAAACTCATTCTATGAAGCCAGAATAACCCTGATACCAAAACCAGGTAAAGACACCACAAAAAAGAAAATTATAGACCAATATCCCTCAGGAACATAGATGCAAAAATCCTCAACAGAATTCTAGCCAGTAGAATTCAACAACATATCAAAAAAATAATTCACCATGACCAAGTGGCATTCATACTAGGTATGCAGGGATAGTTCAACATCAGAAAAACAATCAAAGTAATCCATCACATAAATAAAACAAAAGACAAGAACCACATGATCTTATCAATCGATGCAGAAAAGGCATTTGACAAAGTCCAACACTAATTCATGATAAAAACTCTCAGCAAAATAGGAATAGAAGGGAAATTTCTCAACATAATTAAGGGCATTTATACAAAGCCAACAGCCAATATCATCCTAAATGGAGAGAGTCTGAAAGTATTCCCCTTGAGAATGGAAACCAGACAGACATGGATGCCCTTTATCACCACTCTTACTCAACATTGTGCTGGAGGTCCTAACCAGAGCAATTAGGCTAGAAAAAGAAATAAAGGGCATCCAAATTGGTAAGGAAGAAGTAAAAGTATCTCTATTTGTGGATGATATGATCTTATACTCAGAAAACCCCCAAAGAATCCACAAGAAAACTACTGGAACTAATAGAAGATTTCAGCAAAATATCAGGATACAAGATAAACACCCAAAAATCAGTTGGATTCCTCTACACCAACAAAGAGAACTTACAAGAGGAAATCACCAAATCAATACCGTTTACAAAATCCCCGGGAAGATAAAATACTTAGGAATAAATCTAACCGGAGACATAAAAGACCTATACAAAGGAAACTACCAGACACTACTGCAAGGAACCAAAAGAGACCCGCATACGTGGAAAAACATACCTTGCTCATGGATAGGAAGACTCAACGTTGTGAAAATATCAATTCTACCCAAAGTGATCTACAGATACAATGCAATCCTGATCCAAATTCCAATGGCATTTTAAAATGAGATGCAGAAACAAATCACCAACTTCATACGGGAAGGGAAGAGGCCTCGGATAAGTAAAGCATTACTCAAGAAGAAGAACAATGTGGGAGGCATCACGGTACCTGATTTTAGAACCTATTATACTGCCACGGTAGTCGAAACAGCCTGGTACTGGTACAACAGATACAGAGACAAATGAAACAGAATTGAGAATCCAGACGTGCATTCATCCACCTATGAGCAGCTGATATTTGACGAAGGCCTAAAATCCATTAATTGAGGAAAAGACGGTCTCTTTAACAAATGGTGCTGGCATAACTGGATATCCATCTGCAAAAAAATCAAACAAGATCCACACCTCATGCCATGCACAAAAAAGAACTCAAAATGGATCAAAGACCTAAGTATAAAATCTAAAACGATAAAGATCACGGAATAAAAAATAGGGACAACACTAGGCTCCTAACACATAGCATAAACAGAATACAGAACATTACTAACAGCGCACAAACACCAGAAGAGAAACTATATATAACCTGGAGCTCCGAAAAATCCAACACTTATGCTCATCAAAAGACTTCACCAAAAGAGTGAAAAGACTACCTACAGACTGGGAAAAAATTTTTTGGCTATGACAAATCTGACCAGCATCTAACCTCTAAAATCTACAAGACACTGCAAAACCTCAACAACAAAAAGACAAATAACCCAATTAAAAAATGGGGAAAGGATATGAACAGGCACTTTGCCAAAGAAGACATTCAGGCAGCTAACAGACATACGAGGAAATGCTCACTATCATTAACCATTAGAGAAATGCAAATCAAAACTACAATGAGATACCATTTCACCCCAACAAGGCTAGCATTAATCCAAAAAATACAAAATAATAAATGTTGGAGAGGTTGTGGAGAGACTGGAACACTTATACACTGCTGGTGGGAATGTAGAATGGTACAACCACTTTGGAAATCGATTTGGGGCTTCCTTAAAAAGCTAGAAATAGAGGTATCATTCGATCCCGCAATCCCACTCCTTGGAATATATACTAGAGAAATAAGAGCCATCACACGAATAGATATATGTACACCCATGTTCATTGCAGCACTGTTTACAGTAGTAAAAATTTGGAAACAACCTAGCTGCCCATGAACTGACAAACGGATAAACAAATTATGGTATATTCACACAACGGAATACTATGCAAGGATGAATCTGCGAAACATCGCATAACATGGAGGAATCTGGAAGGCATTATGCTGAGTGAAATTAGTCAGTCACAAAAGGACAAATATTGTATGAGACCACTATTATAACAGCTCAAGAAACAGTGTAAACACAGAATAAAAGATTCCTTGATGGTTACGAGGGTAGGGAGGGAGGGCGATGGGTATTCACTAGTAGATAATAATTATCTTAGGTGAAGGGAAGGACAACACACAATACAGGGGAAGTCAGCACAACTGGACTAAACCAAAAGCTAAGAAGCTTTCTAAATACAACCAAACACTTTGAGGGACAGAGTAGCAGGGACGGGGTTTGGGGACCATGGTTTTAGGCGACATCTAGGTCAATTGGCATAACAAAGTTTATTAAGAAAATGTTCTGCATCCCACTTTGGTGAGTGGCATCTGGGATCTTAAAAGCTAGCCAGCGGCCATCTAAGATGCATCAATTGGTCCCAAACCACCTGGAGTAAAGAAGAATGAAGAACACCAGAGACAGAAGGAAAATATTAGCCCAAGAGACAGAAAGCGCCACATAAACTGGAGACTCCATCAGCCTGAAACCAGAAGAACTAGATGGTTCCCAGCTACCACCAATGACCGCCCTGACAGGGAACACAACAGAGAGTCCTTGACAGAGCAGGAGAAGAGTGGGGTGTAGAACTCAAATTCTAGGAAAAAGATCAGAGTTAATAGTCTGACTGAGACTGGAGGCATCCCGGAAGATATAGCCCCCAGACTCTCCTTTAGCCCAGAACTGAAACCATTCCCGAAGCTAACTCTTCAGACAAAGATTAGACTGGACTATAAGATATAAAACGATACTCAGGAAGAGTGTGCTTCTTAGCTCAAGTAGATACATGAGACTAAACGGGCAGCTCCTGTCTGGAGGTGAGATGAGAAGGCAAAAAGGGACAGGAGCTGGTTGAATGGACATGGGAAATCTGGGATGGAAAGGAGTGTGCTGTCACATCATGGGGAGAGCAGCTAGGGTCACATAGTAATGTGTGTATAAACTTTTGTATGAGAAACTGACTTGAACTTAAACTTTCACTTAAAGCACAATAAAAAAAAAAGAAGAAGAAGAAGAAAACCAGAAGCTGGCAGTGGTGCTGGAATTCCTTCTTGTCCCTAAAAGTGTACAGAAATTGCCCCCACCCTCATCCCCTGTCTGTTCTATGCCAAGCACTTTTCACGGGTCCTAATGTCATGGGGTCAACCGGGAAAATATCCTGGAAAGGAATTATTATTATTCCTGGTTCGTAGATGAGGACATGGAGGCTAGAAAGTGACTACAACTGAATGCAAACCCCTTCGCCTTCTCCCTGCGGCTCTGCCTGGTGACCGCCCCACCCAGGCCCCACGTAGAACCTGCACATCCCCAGTGTGGGCCCGTGACCCCCATCACTTCACATGGCTTGATGTGGCACCGCTAACAGTCGGCACCACCTGTGCTTTGCACGTGAATGCGCATTAGGGAGCGTGTCAAATCCAAAGGAGAAATTACGTCCTCTAGGAAAAATCTCTGCAGTGAGCTGACCAGCCCTTGTCTTTATCTGTCCTTCTAGACCACAGCCCAAGTCCCCACGCACACTGTGGTCCTGAGAGATGGGCAGGGCACTTCTGCTGAGTGAGTGCAATGTGCTGAGTGCCCTGAGGGTTGACACTGAAGAGGCTGAGGTCTCTGTGAGCTGAATAACCTCCAAATCTCCCTTTGGCCCCCCCTACCCTGACCACAAGCCCTTCTCTTGATGTAAAACATGTGTTCTGACAGAAAACAACGAGGCTCACTTCTAGGTCAGCAGGACTGTTTTGTTTTCTGCTTCCTCACTGGCTGAAGACAGATCTATTTCTGAGATTTGCAGCATGTTTAAGATAGAAGGCACTCACTGTAGGTCACACCCGTGGATGTGTGAGATCGAGCCAGAGACGTGCCTCTGCCGCTTGGCGTTCAGAGCAGGGTCTGCGCAGCCTGGTTGTGTCGGGGGCTTGCCACTCTCCCAGCTGCTCGCAGGGAGCCCTGTGGAGAAGACAGGACCAAGGTGCCTGGACTCACGTGGAAGCATGCTAAGATTAAACTGAAAAGTTCAGAGGCCGAGTGAGGAACCTTCCAGAACAAGTGTATAATGTGGTCCCACCCACACCACCCAGCTAGCCCCCTCCATAGAAACAGCATCCACTATAAAGACGACACGTTCATCTACATGATGAATAGCCTCACTGCACACCAGAACACCTGGGTTCCAGGCTCCCGTCTGCCACTTACCCATCCGTGAGACCCTGGGCAAGTCACACTGCCTCTTAGCAAAGAAATGGACAAAATACTTTCTAAAGAATCTTTCAGATCTAAAAATCCATGAATTCTTCTGTCACTGACTTAATAGAAAATCAACTATCGTATTTTCACGCAAATAATGCGTGCCTTCTACATTTGTTTGCCAACCGCTCCCTCCCGCCGTGAGGTATTTTTGTAAGTGCTCCTACACCAATCATTTTTACGTGTTGCAGCCAAGCACAGGTCAGCCACCATGTCCAAAGCTCCATCACAAGGAGAGCTGCCAGGATCCTGGGGATGGTGGCGTGTTCTGCAAGGACTTCCCTAGCCCAAGAGGACCTTGGAGTCACTGGGATGTGAGGACCCTGGAGACAAGGATGGAGTGCCCCACTGTCGGGGGAGGCCTGGAACTGGTATAAGGCACAGGGTGCTGGTGTTGATTTGCCAAGGAGGGTCTCCACGAAGTGGGAGATGTTTTACATTAAGGACTATGTTTCAGGTCAGAGAATATGACAAAGCGAGATCCATGGGGGTACCCACTCCAACCCCCACCACCCCTGCATGCCTGTTCACTGATGCTCTCTGTAACCTTATTTCCCACCTGGAGAGCTGATGCATTAAGCTCTTGACTGTCATTTACACTTCAGTCATGTAGATGAGTTTTGGGGTCTTCTCCTAAAAACAGGTTGGGATAATGGGGACTTTAGCAAGAGACTGGACATCTGAGTTGGTTGAGAAAGGGTAACAACAGCAGGGGAGTGTGATTCTTCTACCTCATTATTTGCAGAGGGTCCTCCCTGTGTCCGTAAGAGAAAGTGGCTGCCTGTCTTGCTTTGGAGACACTTGAAGACAATTAGGGAGAATATGATTTCTGAGAGCAAAGTAGGGTTGGGATTTAGAAAAGGGAGAGGGGCCTTTCCTTCTCTCTGCTAAGGAGATGATCTTCAGCCGAGAATTCAGACTGCACTTACTCTTGGGTAGTCTACTCTTGCTTTGATGAGGAAACAGAATAAATGTCTGCAGAGCACAACTGGAAGGGGCTTCAACGTTGGTTCTAAAAGTAAAGAAACCATAGGCACCAACCCCCTCCCCTCAGCCTCCTTTCTACACAGAAACTTCTGAGGTCCCGTCAAGTCACAAGGCAGGGAAGGGGGTGAAATGCACTGGGTCCCTCACCGTGTGACGCGGCCCTGTACGTGCTCTGTGCATTGCGCCTTCACTGCAGATGCAGACTGAGCTCACGGTGATGGCAGAGCCCAGGTGTGAACTGAGATGTGCTGGACGCCCACCACACTGCTGGGGCTGGGG
>NW_004443940.1:36170807-36184646 GCF_000243295.1 Trichechus manatus latirostris | reverse complement strand
GCTGGGGCTGGGGCTGGGGGCAGGACAGCAGGCTGCACCAGGCCTGAGATGGGCCCCTGTGCTTATGGCACAAACCCAGCTGTGAGGAGCATTTCTCTGCCAGTAGAGACCAGCCCCTGTGGGATGCTGGCAGAGGGCCCAGGCTAACCTGTTGCTCTCTGAACCAGCTTTACCTACCCAGGCAAGGTACGGGCTCACACTGCCTCAGCTTCCTGCACAGTAAAACGGGATGCTGCTGCGCCTGGCCCTGCCCACCTAGGACCAGGGGACGCTCGGATAACAAGACAGAGCGGCTTCTGAAAAGCCCACATGCCCTGGCGACAGGAGGGATCACCGTTCTCACTCGTGATGCTCTGTGCAGCCCTGACTGGCCAGTGCTGGCTGGCTGCTCCTCTCCTGGGGCATCCTAAGTGCCTGCTGGCAGGGACCATGTCTAATGACCAAAGCATACCTGGTCTTCCCTATGCCAGGCTTGGCACGCGGCAGATGCTCAGCCAGTTCCCCCTGGCAGACTGCCTGCTGCCTGAAGCAGACACTGAACCCCCCAGGGTTGCATTTCAAAAGTCCCGCCCTGTTCTCCCCACTTGGTGAGATTCCAGGGTTCTGGCCAGGTGAGCGGGCCTGCGGGAGGAGGGGTGGGGGTCCTGGGCAGGCACCTGTGGCTTAGATCTCTCTCTTGCCACCCTCTCTCTCTCTCTCTCTCTCCCCCCAAGGGCTTTTTCCAGAGCACCCTCATCCTGTGAGACTGACAACTTTGGGTTGGGAACAGAGGGTGGGAAGTGGTCTTTTCAAACTTCCCTTGCAGCTCCACCTGCCAAAAGCCCCGCTGGTCACCCCGAGTCTCCTTATTTACCCTGGCTGCCAGGCCTCTCTCTGCCGCTCTAAGAAAACAGATTACCGTCCAGAACAGAGTCCACACTTGTCTCCTTTCTGGAGATGGATCAAGTTCTGAAAGTAAAGGTTTCCTGCAGCCCATTATGCCGCTTCAGTGTGTTTTATCTGTCTCCACCTGCAAGGCAGGGAATTAACCTGCTGCCCAGGGCAGCCAGTGGACGAACACAAGGAAACCGAAGCTCAGTGGTGTGCACCTCGACAACACACGGCCTTGTTCTCTGCAGCCTGCATTGCGCACGTGAGGCCCAGGCCCCTCTGAATAGGACTTTGTGTAACTTGATATTTTTTCTTCCCTTACTGTCGTCTCTGTGTGCCAAATTTAACTGCTTTCTGATCTGCGATCCGTATATACAACGTTGTTGGGGGTGGCCGGGGGTGGGGGTGGTGGGGGCTGGAGATTGGGAGATTGATGGTGGCGGGGGAGGGGAGTGCACGTGCTGTGTTTTCTCTTTATCTTCCTTTTTTCGTCTGCTTTGCTCACTGCTTGCTGTATATAACTGAACGCGACTGGCATTGACCCTTTGGAGAGAACGGCATGCTCTGCACAGACCACAGTGCGTCTTCACAAATGCCCTCACGTGCCCTGTCTGGGAAGGGCTGGTGCTGCCAGAGCTCAGGGCAGAGGCCTCTGGAAACTTGAACTGCCCCAGAAGTGCTGGCGCAGCACCTGGCAGGCCCCACTCAGACACACAAAAATGTCCCCTCACTTGCACACAAGTCCTGGAGGGCCTCAGAGCAGACAGCCCCCGCTGTGCCCCAGGCCTGAGGTGAGCACCCCCTTCTCAAAAGGATGGTCTTCTGTTCCGACCTAGTCAGAAATAAACCCACGGAAAAGATAAGCTGATGCTGCCTCCAGGTTCTGAGGAGAGACTGGAATGCCTGCCAGATCAAAGGCCGGAATCAACGGTCAGGATGGGCCTTGTTCGC
This sequence comes from Trichechus manatus latirostris, assembly GCF_000243295.1. Lineage (NCBI taxonomy): Eukaryota > Metazoa > Chordata > Mammalia > Sirenia > Trichechidae > Trichechus > Trichechus manatus. The sequence continues at coordinate 36,182,825 of NW_004443940.1, read as the reverse complement.
TGAGCCGGCACAGATGAACAAGCCCGCAGCTTGTAGGCAGAGTTACTCACTACCGGCGTGGGGTGACAGACGACCCATCTCGGGTGAACAGAGGCCTTGCTTCACTTTTCTGGAGGTGGCAGGCAGGCTGGCAAAATAGTCTGGTACCCACTAAAAGGTAGTCACCCCAGAGAGCGCCCTGTGATACAGGTATGGCCTCCTGGGCTGGGTGGAGTCGTGCGTCAGGACCAGGGTCCATGGATCAGGGGATGGAAGTGAAGGACATCAGGCTTCACTGCCTGTTTCAGAAATCACAGAAATGCTGTAAAATATAGCAACTTGGGTCTCTTGTGAGGGAAAGATGTCTTGGGTCATCTTGGACTATATGTAGAATAGAAAATGTGCTGGCTCAGAGAAAAGGGGTCATGTGCCCTTCTACAAGCCTCACCCTGAGCTGGGAACCCCACCCATCAGCCCTCTCACCTACCCGCCACACAGCCCAGACAGCCCGCCTGGGGAAGACTCCGCACCCCAGTTTCTTCTTTTAAGAAACTTCACAAGCATCTCCCCTGCTCAAGCACCCTGAGGGTCCAAGGAGGCACACAGTGCAAGGGCCCATTAGAACTCAGAGTGCCTGTCGGAACCGGAAGTGCGAACTCGTGACACGCACCCACGAACTGTCCTCCTCCAGGCGTCAGGGCTGGGGAACAGGCAGCGGGCGTCGACTCCTGAAGGGCGGTCTTTGGGCCCGCTCCCCTGTTGTCCTGGGATCATAGCAGCACCACAGACATGGAGGTCTTTTCACGATGGTTGTAATTCAGCCGTCCACATCAGCACCCTGCTGATTTTCTGTTTGTAACCGTCAACATGCTCTTAAGAACCTAGAAGTTTCATTGCGTAACTCTTCTCCTTGTGCATCTGCACATGATTTCTCAGAAAGACAAATCTAACTCTGCCCCGTCACCCGTCTCGGCCCAGACCTCACTTCCCACTTTACTGGGGATGGGGGATCAGAAGTAACACTGCTATAGACAGATGTCCCTTATCTGTGCTCATGGGGACAGAGGGAGGCAGTGGGGATGCGTCCAACGCCTACTTCCTGGGTGCCTGCTGTGGGCCAGTCGCAGCGGGCCCCATTTTTAATCCTCCTCAGCACTATCAGGTTCTGTCCCTCAGTGAGGAGACCTGGGGCTAGAGGCCTCGTCCACAGACCGTCCGTCACCTCCTCGCCCAGCTCCTCACCACGCCCCGCTGGCTCCACGTGCGAAACACATCAAGAGGGGCCCATCCACTTCCCTCCTTGTCTCCCACTTGGCCCACAGCCCAGCCTCTTACCCTTTAGACTGCAGCTCCAGACAGAAGCCAGCATGATCTGTGGGAAATGCACACTGAGTCATGTCCTTCTCCTGGTTGAAAGCCGACAATGGCTTCCTGTTGCTCTCAGAACAGAATCCAGACTCCTCCTTGTGCTGGGGAGCCCTGCGTGGCCCGGCCCTGCATCTCTCCAGTGTCACGGCTATCTCTCACCCGCTCTGCACTGGCCACACTGCCCCCGTCCTGCCAGGCTGGGGGCAGCCTCAGGGTCTTTGCATTTGCTGTTCCAGATCCTGGGACACTGGATCCTGAATGCATTCTCGTCTCCCCGCTCGGGGAAGGTGGAGGTGCTGTTCTGGCCTGTGGTTGACTCTACAGTCTGCTCCTGCACATCTGTTTTCCCAGGGTGGAAACACGCTCACTCTCCCCCACTGTAGGGCCGGTACCACTACCCCCAAGGCCTAAATCCTCCAGGAAGTACGGCAGCCCCAAGTCTGAGGCAGGGCCATTGCGGGCCCCCAAGACTTGGAGCAGCTGCTTCCTTCTTGCAGAGGTTCCGGCGGACGTGACTTGTCCACTCTGGGTCCCTTGGGCCACACTCTGGCTCCGTGGAAGTGGCACCCTGTTTTGGTTGGAGCAGAACAGTTACTGTTTTATGGCGCTTTAGTACATGAGCTGACACTCGTCTCCCAGAGACTGGCCCAGAGAGGAAGCCGACCACTTTGGGCTGCTTGTGGATGGCCTTCCGTAAACCAGTGCACTCAGTGCTTTCAGCACTTGAACTTTCCTCAATGACCGCAGCATCTCGAGAAAACGCTCTTAAAACTAACGAACCTAAGCATGTTGTACCTACACTATTTATTTCTTCAAAACAAGCACCCCAATTGCCGGACGCACTAAGTCTCTTGCTGGGGAAGCTGGGCTTTTCCAAGGGCTTTTTTAGGGTGCTCTGGGAAAGTCACAAGTTCTCGGGGGGCCTTGAGACCACAAGTAGCCCTTATGCCCAGGATGCTAGCTGATCCCTCCAGATGGTAAACAAGGCTCCTCTTCCCCAACCCCCTGCAACAGCTCCCCACCGTAGGTCTACCTGGCCTGGATTACGTCCCTACTAGTAAGGTCCTGAGCCCTGGTGGCGTAGTGATTAAGAGCTACAGCTGCTAACTAAAAGGTCAGCAGTTCGAATCCACCAGCCGCTCCTTGAAACCTTATGGGGCAGTTCTAACCTGTCCTGTAGGGTCACTGTGAGTCAGAATCGACTCCACGGCAACAGATTTGTTTTGGTTTATTAAGGTCCCAAGGAGCCCTGGTGGTGCAGTGGTTAAAGTGCTCAGCTGCAAACTGAAAGGTCAATGTTATGAACCCACCAACTGTGCCACAGGAGAAAGACATAACAGTGTGCTTCTGTAAAGATTACAGCCTTGGAAACCCTTCCGGGCAGTTTGACTCTGTCCTACAGGTCCTAAGAGTCAGAATCGACTCAATGGCAATGGGTTTGGATTTTTTGGTTATTAAGGGCCTTGGGTGGTTCAAAAGGTTTGCACCTGACCACTAACCTAAAGGTCGGTGGTTCAAACCTACCCAGTGTTGCCACAGAAGACAGGACTGGCAATCTGCTACCCTAAAGATTACAGCCAGAAAGCCCTATGGAGCAGTTCTGTTCTGTAACACATAGGGTCACCATGAGTTTGGCCTGGTTTGGATTCCAAACCGAAACTTCCAAATGAAAGACAGAGAAGACAAACGCGCAGTAACATTGCATGGACGACCGAGACAGACTGTCAACCGCATTTTGTCTTCCTCGTTTCTTTTAAAACCCTCGTGTTTCACCTTCATTATCATCAGTTTAACAGGCTAACATTTTTTAATTAATATTCAATATCATTGAACAGACTGTGGAGTGTGAGCAATATTCTCTTTGTTCTAAAAATCCAGATATAATGAAGCTGCCATTCACAATTGTTTTCCTCTGGGCTGCTTATTAAAAAAATGATTTTAGATGAATAAAAATAGGTGAATTTTCACAGCATGTGGTCCATTAGGAATGAAAACCTTCCCAATCACAGCCCAGCCCCTGGGGGTCCGGCAGGGGGATGTTGTCAGATGTCAATTCCGGCTGATTGTTTCTGACACCACGTTTCAGAGATAAGTTACTAGACAACATTTATAGACGAATGTGCACTTTGCAGCACACCAGAGCAGAGGTCATGAGTCCAGTGAATTTGCAGGGGACAAGGATGAGGGCCCCGAGCTGTGGCACCTGTTGCCTGTGGCGCAGGCCTCTTGGACCGGGTAACAGGAATCCTGATGGTCAGGCCCCCAGTCCTCACCTGGAGAGTGAGCAAAGCCAATGCAGGCCCTTTCTCCCAGCTCCAGTGACACCACAGGATCCCCAGTGAGGATCACAAACACTGGCCGAGACAGTGTTTCTGTTTGTTTTCAATAACCTGAGCCAGCTTTGGAAAGCCTGGCGATTTCTGGCATCTCTTTACAAAAACACAGCAGACCTGAGCCCACAGTGTCTGACCAGTCTGCTAAAGCCTCTTGCTGCCTGCCCACAGCCTCTCACTCCTTCTGGTCCCTGCTGGACCCTGGGGTAGGTGAGTTGTTTTTGCACTGAAGGACATTTAGACATGAAGAAAATCTTTCTCCCTCGAGAGCCCCCACTCCTTATGGTTGGCCTGGTGTTGGGAAATCATGCTAGAGCTTGGCACTTCAGTTTTCTCGTCTCTAAAAAAAAACTCATGAAACGAACCTGTTGCCGCTAAATCAACTCTGACTCATGGCGACCCCAGAGTGTTACAGAGTAGAGCTGCGACCCCTAGGGTTTTCTTGGTGGTAATCTTTACCGAAGCAGATTGCCAGGCCTTTCTTTCATGGCACCACTGGGTGGATTTGAACCACCAGCCTCCCGATTAGCAGCCAAGCACGTAACCCTTGTACCACCAGGGCTCCTTCTATGGGAAAGAGCACAACCCTCACATAAAGAGGCCCTCCCTGCTGCCTGCATGTCCTCAGTGGACACTGGGGTTCTTCAGCATCCCTAGAAAATGCGGGGAAAACAAGTAAACACCCTGTGCTAGCAGCCTGCACGCCATCTTCCTCCCAAACAGCCTGTTGGGGGCGTGAAGACAGAATCACTCAGGAAGGGGTGACTTCCCAGCTGTGGTTCCTTTCTGATAACAAAGCCTCAGCCCAATTGGAGGTGAGGCAGGAATGATGTGCTGCAGAAAGGCTGTTGGGACATCTTGAGTTTGTTTGTAACTAATCTCAAATAATTTAGATCTTTTTAACTAGCAGCAAATCCGATTCCCTCAACAACATCTCTGGTAAAACGTTGGGAGCGTGTGTGGATGCCAAGTGCAGAAGAGGCTTATTTTTTTCCACCAGCAAATCCATAGTTACCCTCCAAGTTGTAATCTTATCATATTTAACTAGTTCCACATAAACAGATCTATGTATATTTTCAGTAGTTTCAGCTGAAACCTGTTAAGAACAGATGTGCAAAGGGTTCCATGGCGCTGGTCCATGTAAGTGTATTTTTCCATGAACAGCTTTTTCTCCCCTCCTTGGGGAGGAGAGAACAAAAAAGTGGAGCCATCTTTAAAGTGGATATTACACGCTTCTGAGTTCTCTGCAACCAGTGTTTACCGTGGGTTTTCAAGCAGCAATTTGGCATGTGAGCCTATGAACACAGAGTGTGTGCTTGGCAGACAGTGTTTTTGCTGAGACGGTATGGCTGGAAGGATGGGCCCCACAGCTCTCTCCAGCTGCCACCTTCCTTACCATCCAGCCACCCAGTTACTGTCAAGTCGGTTCTTACTCCTGGTGACCCCTGGTGTGTCAGAGTAGAGCTGTGCTCCACAGGGTTTTCAATGGCCGATTTCTCAGAAGTAGATCACCAGGCCTTTCTTCCAAGGTGCCTGTGGATGGACTCCAGCCACCAACCTTTCGGCTGCCAGCTGAGCAAGTTATGTGTCTGCACCACCCAGGGACTCTAGTCTTCCTTAGGGTCAGCCTTTCCCGGCTGCTGGGAAAACAAAAGCAGCCTCTGATCGAAGGCTTGGGCAAGTCATCTGCCTCTTTGACCCTTTAGTTTCTTTCGGCTGCGAAAAAGAGGGGAGGAAGGTTTGATCCTGATCCTGATCTCATAGATGGTCAGAGGATGCAACATGATAGGGCGCATGTAGCAAGCTTTGGACATACTCGCTGTGGAGACTGTAGCTGAGATGGAATGAGATAAGACGGGGTAAGTTCGCCTTGGTTTTGGAGTTCTTTCTGGAGCACACTTCTCTCCCCATCCTCCCATTGCTCCTCCTGGCAGAGTTCATCCGGCTTTCCCAGGTTTTGCTCACAGCCTGGTGCCATGTCTAGGAGTGTGTCCCGCTGGGCATGGCCAGCCTCTTAGCTCATGACTCCTGGAGCACAGAGCCATGTCCCGCTGCTCGTTTCCCCTGGGGCTGGCACAGAGGCGCCTGTCCTGCCTTCCAACGCCTCAGAGCAAACCGCACAGCTCCCACTTCCTCCAGTCTGCAGGTTTGCTGAAAGGACTCGAGATTCCATCCCACTGACCGTTCCCTAGGGCTGGGAGGGGGGATGAGAGGGCCTGGGGTGGTGGGTATTAGACAGATGAGTCAAAAGGGTTCAGTGCCATCTGGGAGAAGCAATGGGGCATCCAGCCCTAGTTCTGCTACCACGTGTGTTTTCACGTGAGCTGGGACCCCACGTCTCTGAGAGCAACGCGTGCAGGGAGTCCCTGAGCCTGAGATGAGGCGTCTTTGGCAAGGTGGCACTTCTGCCCCCTGACAGGGGAGGAGACCTCACAGGGCTTGAGGCCCAGCTGACAGGAAGATGAGCAGCTGGCTTGGGAAGTGAGATCAGCTTCCCAGGGCAAAGTGGAATCACGTCTGTCTTAATGAGGAGGAAAGAGTCAAATCAAAGCATTCATTAGCACTTCAAAGAAGTTAAAAGAGCACATTTGGTTCACACTGCCCCCTGGCCAGGCCAGTGTCTGGGGGAGAATCCCATTATTCTAATCCAGGAGGCAGGTGCCAAGGGCTTCTCCTGCTGGCTGTGACTTCCTGCTCTGGGAAGCCTGTTCCCCACGTCCCCAGCCCCATGTGGGTCTCAGATCTGTTTAGGAGACAGTCCTAGTGATTCATTCCTGTTTATGAAAACCCTGACCTTCTCCAGGCTTTTCACAGGCTTGCTGCATTTCTTCTGCCTAACTATTTTCTTGCCTGCTATTTTTGCTGTTGTTGTTTCCAAAAACTCAAAGGCCTTGATTTCTATAACCAGTTCTGGAGTTGAGAAAAGCAAAAACCAGGAGGTTCAAAACTTAGCTCCTTTGTTCGCTCTCACACTGGCTTGGGTCAGCATCTCTGGGCCCCAGCCAGAAACCTCCAAAAAGGGGACTCTTGCCTGGAATTCAGGAGCCGATCCAGGAGACTTCAGCCCACTCAGCAAGTGAGCAAGATGCCTCTGACCAGCCCAGGAAGGCTTCTGTCTGGCACTGCCCCTCCTGAAGAACGGCACCCAGGTGGGACCAGTAGACTCCCACTCCCCCTACATCTGCTCCATTCTGCTGCCAGGCGCACTGCATTTGCTCATGCTGCCCTAGGTCCCCAGTTTGTTTTTCCCTCTAGTTTTTCGTAGTCCACACACACACATGCATCCGCCACTCTGATTTCCAAATATTATTATTATCAATACAGTGGTGCTTCCCCCAAAAGACCTTTCCTTTCAGCCACAAATGAAAGAGGACTTTAAAAAGGTGTGTGTGTGTGTGTGCGTGTGTGTGTGACATTAACGCACATGCTCGTAATGGAAACCAGGATAAAGTACAGAGAACGGCAACGTGATGGTTACAAACAGGTGCGTGAGGGATAACCCGCTGGTGACTACATTCTGTTCAAAACTGAGACACTGGTAGAATAATCGGCCTTTGTGCCGGAAAGCGTTCAGCTGTAGCAATGACTAATAATACAGCCGAGGATCTGCTCACTTTTTCCCCCTTTTGTGCCTATTTTCATACGTTAATAACTCAAGCATGAAAATTGTTTCGGGCTGAAAGCTGGTGGTGAGAGCTGGGCGAACGGCGGGGACAGCTTGGTGTTGTTGTTGTGACTGCATTTAGTTCGGCTATTTTTAAGTCAGAGGAGTGAAAATGTCAAGGTGAGTTTTCCCGAGCAATGCCTGTTCACCGAACCCCTGCAAGGCTGAGATTTTATGACACAAAGCAAAATTTTCATGACCACAGCTATAGTTACTCTTCATACAGGTGTGTCTTTCTGTTCGGTACAGGTTGGGACTGTTTGGGGGTGACGGAGATGAAATAGAATCAAAACATTATATACGACATTGTCCTGGACTCCCCTGTCTTCAGCAAGAGCCTTCTCATCCAACCAGCAAGTCAAAGAGCCTGGTGAGCAGACAGCTCCCTTAGCAGATTGGGGGGTGGGGGAGGCCAAGCCTACTGCTGGATCTGAGTAAATTCCTGCAGCAATGGAGAGAACAGAACCAAGATGGATAACAGCAACACCTCTTATTTGTACAGGACTCTGGGATTTACTGAGCATTCATTCCCATGTACATAAAACTAGAGAAAGTCCAACTGGAGGGGACCAGAGTTCATACAACCTTTCTCTTCTTCGTTTAAAATTTCCACTTCTTTCTTTTGCTCCTTTGTTGGGGCAGGAGACTATTTTTGGTTTTCAAGATTTTTTTTTTTTATTGTACTTTAGATGAAGGTTTACAGAACAAATAGTTTCTCATTAAACAGTTAGTACACATATTGTTTTATGACAATGGTTAACAACCCCGCAACATGTCAACATTGTCCCTTCTCAACCTTGGGTTTCCTATTACCAGCTTTCCTGTCCCCTCCTGCTTTCTAGTCCTTGTCCCTGGACTGTTGTGCCCCATTAGTCTCGTTTTGTTTTATGGGCCTGTCTAATTTTTGGCTGAACGGTGAACCTCAGGAATGACTTCATTCCTGAGCTAAAAGGGTGTCTGGGAGCCGTACTCTCAGGATTTCTCCAGTCTCCCTCAGGCCAGTAAGTCTGATCTTTTTATGTGAGTTAGAATTTTGTTCTGCATTTTTCTCCAGCTTTGTCCGGAACCCTCTGTTGTGATCCCAGGTCAGAGCAGTCAGTGGTGGTAGCCGGGCACCATCTAGCTGTACTGGACTCAGTCTGGTAGAGGCCTTGGTAGGTGTGGTCCATTAGTCCTTTGGACTAATCTTTTCCTTGTATCCTGTTCTCTTCATTCTCCCTTGCTCCCGAAGGGATGAGACCAGTGGAGTATCTTAGATGGCTGCTCACAGGCTTTTAAGACCCCAGACGCTACTCACCAAGGTAGAACATAGAACATTGTCTTTAGAAACTGTGTCATGCCAATTGAGCTAGATGTTCCCCGAGACCATGGTCCCCACAGCCCTCCAACCAGCAATTCAGTCCCTCAGGGAGTTTGGATGTGTCTACGGGCTTCCAGGACCTTTCCTTGTACGAGTTGTGCTGGCTTCCCCAGCAGGGGCAGGAGAATTTTAAAGATACAGACAAAAACAGAGAATAACATAACAAACACCTATGTACTCACATTCCAGAATTAACAAATGTTAATATTTTGCATTGTTTACTCCAACTTAAAAAAAAAAGCAAATAATTAAAGCATTACGGATAAAGTTGTACCCATCCCTTTACTTCACAGATGAGAAAAGTGGGGTCCAGGAGGGAAAGGGACATGGCAGCAGTCTTCAGCCCTGGTGGAGGCACGGCAGAGCTCGGCTCTTCTGATGTCCCTCCAACATCTTTCCCATCCTTTATGAACTTGATCTTCAGAAAGGAGACTATCAGACGGGTAAGACAAACATTATTGTCCCACTTTACAGATGAAGAGCTTGGTGCTCCAGTGGATGCTTAGCGAGAGCCTCCTGTGTTCTGGGCCCTGTGCTGAGCCCAGGGGCAGAGCATCAGACAATGCAGACAGGATCCCTGCCCGCGGGAGCAGGCGCACAGCACTTCACGGAGGAACTGGTAGGCTTAGCCAAGAGGCAGGGCGGCCTTCCCCGCGGGCCCAAGTAGGGGTTCCCACCTGCCAGGGTCTACTTCACCAGCAGGCATAGAATACAGAAGCACTTCATATGGGTATATTTTAATCAGTACATCAGTCGTAGATCATTGCAAAAGAAAAACAAAATTGTCCTGCACTAATTTGCCACGCTGTGAGAAATGATCTGATGATTTTTATTTTGATTAGTAGATGGTTGCAACTATAAATCTTTTCCCTCAAAATGGCATCTGCACCTTTTGAAGGCTTAAAAAAAAACTTTAAGGTGAAATTTGCAAAGGGATGAGAGCAGAACTTCCCTGTGCCCCAGTGTCCTGCCCTGTGCTATGCGTTGGTGAAGCCCGCACGAACCGCCTCCTAGCTCCCACGCGCACTCTGAGGCCAACAGACCCGCCTGGCAGCCAGCTGGAAGCTCAGAAAGAGCGGACTCTAAAAATATCGGCTTCTGCAGTTTCAACGCCGGGCCCAGGGGCTTCTAGATTGACAGGTCCGTTTACCTACCAATTATTGGTTTAAAAAAAAAAAGGCAACATATGTTTTACGCGTTGATTGGTTTTGGCTCCATAGAGATTTCTCTGGTCATTTCAGAGTGAGCGCAACTCCTCTCAACAGCTCCCCGGAATTGCTTTAGGAAAAGTAAAAGGCAGCAAAACGGATCCAGAAGCCTGGCTTAGTCAGAGGCTGGGGGTCAGGCGCGCCGAGGACGCGCAGCCTCGCCCTTGGCCGCGCTGAGGTCCTGCCCAGCCCCGCAGCGGTGCCAGCTTGTGCGCCGCCGCGCACGCCAGACTTGCCCGAGCCTGCAAGCCCGCCCGTCTCCCACCCAGCAATCACGACCTGGCCAGGCTGAGATGCCTAGAGGCTGCTTCCCTCCGCCCATCCCCGGAGGGGAAGTCGCCCCCAGAGGAGAGCGCGTACCTTTACAGTAAAACCGTTTAAGGGAGAAAATGCTGTATAACAGTTCTCCAGAAATGGAGCACAGTACCCTGCGTGCTCAGAGTTTTGGAGCCAGGATGTGTGTGAATTGCTTCCTCTGGGCAATATTCATAAGAATGCTTTTGGGAAAAAACACCTTTTCCTGGATAGAGTCCTCTCCTCCCGAGATCCCCCGGCGAGAACTTCCAAAGACAGCCTTGTTGTTTCAAAAGGCAGAAAAACCACAGGGTCCTTGGCACAGGGCAGCGTTGTCATTTTAAAGCAGAATCCTTCTGGGCCTCAGCTGGGCCCCTTCCTCTGACAGCAGGCCGGGACACAAGCACAGACTTAGGCACTGACATGGAGCTTTGTTCAGTCCTCAAGAAGCTGCCTAGAATGGATTGCCCTGGTAGTTTCAGCCGTCCTCTCGTTCATTGAATTGGGCTCTGTGTCTCCATCTCAGACAAACCAACAAGCAAAGCAGAAGAGAGCTCGGCAGTCTGGAGCACACGGCACTAACTGCACAGTCCTGTGCCTCGAAGGAAAACACCAGAAAGATGGTTTCTAAGCTAGAGCGACTCTAGATGGCGTGAAGTGAAAGCTCACTCCTGCTGGAGGCGAACTTGTGGGGCAGTGGAAAACTGGCTTTACCGTGGTGCTTTGAAGAGGAAGAAGAGGTAGGAAAGAAACTAAGACAGTGATTCCCTGAATGGGGTTTGAGAAGGTTGGGTTAATGATGGCCCCATCATTTCTAAAACCCACTAGCAGTGTATGAGAGTTCCAGTTCCTCCACATTTTCAGCAACACTTATTATGGTCAATCTTTTTCATTGCAGTCATTCGAATGGAGGTATAGTGGTATCTCCTTGTGTTTTTAATTTGTACCAGAATCCACGTGACAGCAACACTGTTTTAAATAACTAATGATCTTTTTGTTGTACATATTTGTTGTGCATGTTTTCATGTGTATATCTGCCATTCACGTATCTTCTTTGGTGAAATGTTTAAATATTTTACTTATTTTTTAATTTGGTTGTTTGCGTCTGTATTATTGAGTTTTGGGAACTCTTTATATATTCTGGATACAAGTTCTTTATTAGATAAACATTTATATTTTCTCCCAGTCTGAAGCTTGTCTCTTCATTGTCTTGATAGCAAGTGTCTTTTGTTTTTTATTTTGAAGAAGTCTAATTTACTAATGTTTTCTTTTATGGAGTTTGCTTTTTAGCATTGCGTCTAAGAAATCTTTGCCTAACCCAAATTCATAAAGACTTTCTTTTGTTTTCCTCTAGAAGTTTTTTAATGTTAGGTTTTACATTTCAATCTATGATGATTCATTTTGAATTCATTTTTGTATATGATGGGAGGTGTGGATCAAAGTTCACTTTTTTAAAATATGGATGTCCAATTGTTCCGGGAACATTTGTTGAAAAGACGATCATTTATCCACTACATTGTCTTTTCATCATTGTCAAAAATGAATCGTCCATACATGAATGGCTCTTCCTGGACCCTCTATTCCAAAGTTCTACTAATGTTTGTGTTTACCTTTACTCTCTTATTGTTGTAGCTTTCTTGAAATCAAGCAAGGTTAGTTTTCAAACTTTGTTCTTTTTCAAAATTCTTTTTTTTTTTTTAATTGTACTTCAGGTGAAGGCTTACAGAACAAATAGTTTCTCATGAAACAGAAGTACACATGTTGTTTTATAACATTGGTTAACAACCCCACAACATATCAACCCTCTAACTT
>NW_004443940.1:36131688-36167210 GCF_000243295.1 Trichechus manatus latirostris | reverse complement strand
CACAAAATGTAACAATCTTTGTTGGTTACCAGGGATGGGGGGGGGGAATACTAAATAGATAATAGATAAGTGGTATCTTGGGTAAAGGGTGAGACAGTACACAATACAGGAGAAACTAGCACAACTTGTACTAGGAAAGGTCAAGGTTCTTTTGACTATTCTAGGTACTTTTCATTTTCATATGAATTTCAGAATCAGCTTATCTTTCTACAAAAAATTCTGCTGAGATATTGGTCAGGATTTCACTGAATCTATAAATCAGTAAGGCAAGAATTTAATTCCCCTTAAATATTGAGTCTTTTAACCCAAGAACACAGTATCTCTCTCTTTCTCTCTATATCTATCTCTTTAATTTCTCTCAGCAATGTTTTGTAATTTTCAGTTTACAAATGTCCATATTGCGTCAGATGTAGCCTAAATATCTTATATTTTTGACACTATTGTAAACAGTATTTTTAAAATTTCAGGCCCCCCGCCCAAGAATATGGCCCCCGGACACCCTTTTAGCTCAGTTAATGAAGTCGCTCCCAAGGTTCACCTTTCAGCCAAAGATTAGACAGGCCCATAAAGCCAAATGAGACTAATGGGGCACACCAGCCCACGACAAGGACTAGAAGGCAAGAGGGGACAGGAAAGCTGGTAACAGGGAACCCAAGGTCGAGAAGGGAGAGTGTTGACATGTGGTGGGTTGTTAACTAATGTCATAAAACAGTATGTGTACTAACTGTTTAATGAGAAACTATTTGTTCTGTAAACCTTCATCTAAAGTACAATTTAAAAAAATTAAAAATAAATAAATAAATAAAAATGTCAGTTTCCAAATGTTTAGTGCAGGTGTATGGAAATACAATTGATTTTTGTATATTAATCTTATATCCTATACCCTAGCTAAGCTAACTTTTTTTAGTTTTAGTAGTTTTTTGATAGGATTTTCTACATAGACCTTCATGTCATCTGTGAATAAGGACATTCTTTATTTCCAATCTGGATCTTTTATTTTTATTTCTTGCCGTATTGCACTAGATAGAAATTTCAGTATAATGCTGAATAGAATTGGTAAGAGTTTCTGACATTAGGAGGAAAACGTTCTGTTTTTGACCATGAAGAATGATACCAGCTGTAAGTTTTTTGAAGATGCCCCTAATCAGGTTCCTAGTTTGCTGAGAGTTTTTATCAGGAGTGGTTTTTGGGTTTTATCAAATGATTTTTTCTGCATCTACTGAGATTTACCACAGTCTACTAGTGTTACCATTTTACAAGTTTGAGTTAAGTGTAGAATGCATATCTCTCTTTATGTCCCTGTATCCTCCCTGTTTATAAAAATTGTCTTAAATGTTTCCTCTAGGTTCGTTTAGAATCACATCAGACAGGATTATAATTTTTGCTTCAACTGTCAAACGATTTAGAAGCCTCAAGAGGAGAAGAAAAGTCTATTGTTTTTACCAATATTTTTGCTTTTACATAAAGAGAAACATGCATTCTACAGTTGACAGAACTTGAGAAATGGCGACACTAGCCCAGGCTGCACAGTACTCCTCCATCGAAAGGCTGAGGTTAGAGATCTGTGCCTTACGCCCGGGTCTTGGTGGGCAGACCTTCTCCTCCACTTCCGGAAAGGGAACTTCAGTCCTGTCACACCACTGTGCTTTCACAGCCCCTCTGCCAACCCCCTCCCCATTCTAAAGGTGCTTCCCCACAGGAAATGGTGCCATAGAGTCAGAACACCACTTCCATCGGTACACCTTCTTGAGGCTTCCTTTGGGTGTCCCCGAGCAATTCCTGATGTTGGAAGATTCTTAAAGTCAAAGTCGTTGTTAGGTGCCCTTGACTCGGTTCCAACCATAGTGACCCTGTATACAACAGAACGAAACACTGCCTGGTCCTGTGCCATCCTCACAATCGTTATGCTTGAGCCCATTGTTGCAGCCACTGTGTCAGTCCATCTCGTTGAAGGTCTTCCTCTTTTTCGCTGACCCTCTACTTTACCAAGCATGATGTCCTTCGCCAGGGACTGGTCCCTTTTGATAACATGTCCAAAGTACTTGAGACAAAGTCTCACCATCCTTGCTTCTAAGGAGCACTGTGGCTGTACTTCTTCTAAGACAGATTTGTTCGTTCTTCTGGCAGTGCATGATGCATTCGGTATTCTTCGCCAACACCGTAATTCAAAGGCATCAATTCCTCTTTGGTTTTCCTTATTCGTTGTCCAGCATCCGTGTGCACATGAGGCGATCGAAAATATCATGGCTTGGGTCAGGTATCCCTTAGTCCTCAAAGTGACATTTTTGCTTTTTAACATTTTAATTAAAGAGGTCTTTTGCAGCAGCAGATTTGCCCAGTGAAATACATCGTTTGATTTCTCGACTGCTGCTTCCATGGACGTTGATTGTGGAGCCAAGTGAAACGAAATCCTTGACAATTTCAATCTTTTCTCCGTTTATCATGATGTTGCTTATTGGTCAGGTTGTGAGGATTTTTGTTTTCTTTATATTGACGGGTAATCCATACTGAAGGCTATGGTCTTTGATCTTCATCAGTAAGTGCTTCAAGTCCTCTTCACTTTCAGCAAGCAAGATTGTGCCATCTGCATAATCCAGGTTGTTAATGAGTCTTCCTCCAATCCTGATGCTGCATTCTTCTCCACGTAGTCCAGCATCTCAGATTTTATTTGCTCAGCGTACAGATTGAATCAGTATGGTGAAAAGATACAACCCTGATGCACACTTTTCCTGATTTTAAATCACTTAGTATCCCCTTGTTCTGTTCAAACAACTGCCTCTTAGTCTATGTACAGGTTCCTCATGAGCACAATTAAGCGTTCTGGAATTCCCATTCTTCACAATGTTATCCATAATTTGTTATGAGCCACACAGTCGAATGCCTTTGCATAGTCACTAAAACACAGGTAAACATCTTCCTGGTGTTCTCTGCTTTCAGCCAAGATCCATTTGCCATCAGCAACGATACCCCTCGTTCCACGTCCTCTTCTGAATCCGGCTTGCATTTCAGGTATTTCCCTGTCAATATACTGCTGTAGCTGCTTTTGAATGATCTTCAGCAAAATTTTACTTGTGTTATATTAATTATATTGTTAGATAATTTCTGCATTTGGTTGAATCTCCTTTCTTTGGAATGGGCACAAACATGGCTCTCTTCCAGTTGGTTGCCCAGGTAGCTGCCTTCCTAATTTCTTGGCATAGGCAAGTGAGCACCTCCAGGGTTGCATCCCTTTGTTGAAACATTTCAATTGCTATCCCGTCAATTCCTGCAGCCTTGTTTTTCACTAATGCCTTCAGTGCAGCTTGGACTTCGTCCTTCAATACGATAGTTCTTGAACATATGCTACCTCCTGCAATGGTTGAAAGTCGACCAATTCTTTTTGGTACAGTGACTCTGTGTATTCCTTCCATCTTCTTTTCATGCTTCCTGTATCGTTCAATATTCTGCCCATTGGGAAAGAGTGAAACCTGGGTTGTGGGACATCCACCCAACATTGCTGTTACGTGTTCCCTGTGCCTTATCGCATTCATCACCACACCCGCAGCAGCCTACCTCTCACGCGCAAACACTGGCCCGGGAGCTGTTTATATTTCATCCTCCTCAACTCTCCGATAGCCCAGTGCTGTAGGTGCTGTTGTGTTCTCTGATTTTACAGATAGGAAAACTGGAGGCTCAGCAAGTCGCCCAAGGTGAGTAAGAGGCTAAAGCAGAATTCTAAGCCAGGTCTGTCTGATCCTAAAGCCCTTGCTTTTAGCTGCCAAGTTTTGTTGTTTATTCAATTCTGAATAGAGGGAAAGAATGTCCTTCAGAGGTCTGAGAGTGAGGGGTCTAGAAAAAACCTAGAGAATGTTTACAAGAGAGAAGTAGGGTGGTGACGAACCTGGTACCAGGTCTGAGGATGTTTAGGTGAGAGAGACGTCTTCTGTGGTCTGTCACATGGAAGTGAGCAGACAGCGTAGGATGATAGTAAGGAGCTGGGATTCTAGAATCTCAAAAAACTGGGTTCAAATCCAGACTCTGCCACTAATTGTACTAATGGTGAAAGTTTGGGCAAGTTGTTTAAGCCCTCTATGCTTCCATTTCCTCATCTGTAAAATAGGGTAATAAGGGTATCTGCCTCTAGGGTTGGTGGGTGAGTAGGTGAGGTCATGCATATAAAGTACTTAGACAATGCTAGGCTCACAGTGAATGCCCCTTAAATGCTGGCCCTTGTCTTTACTCACTGTTCTCTGAAAAACTCCATGGACTCATGGCAGATACTACAGACACAGAAGTTTTAGATGTAGAAGGACAACGATGATTACAGGGCAGGAACAACCCAGAGCTGCCTGGGGCAGCGTGTTGCCCAGGAGGGGGATGACCTACCCAACTGGACCTCACAGGAGCATATTTTCAGGGACCTGGGCTTCCTGTATCGGTGGAACAGAGGGACATCTGAGGTGCCTTCCAGCCTGGAGAGGTCATTACCAGTCTTTGCTAAGATAGCAGGAGTGGGTCCAGCAAGGGAGGGAGAAGCAGCTTACGTTGGCTTTTGGCCACTCCAGCTGTCATCTTTGGGAGTGTGTTTATCCTCCCTTGGGGGAGGTGGATGACAGAGAAAGGAGACAGTGGGGTGGGGAGACAGTAGTTTGGTTGTGGACAGCAGGCCAGAGCATGGCAGGTTCTGGTGCACTGCACACCCAGCGTACCAAGGAGATGTGTTTTGCAAACTTATTATACGCAGATTACGTTTCTTATCCTAATGTGGCTGTTGGCTCCCTGCCCGTCAATTTTAGCCTCCAGGAGAAAAACAATTTGCTCGAGCTCAGTGTTCTGTACTTACACTTTCCATATACTACTCAGATCTCCTTCCATTCGCCTTCATCCCAACACACACACACGTACACACAAGTGCACACGCATGCACACACATGAGAACACACGCACACATGGACACACACATAAACACACACGAACACACACATAAACACACACGAACACATGCACACACGCATGCCTTCCCGTGGACTCGCCAGTCACAGACCCGCTGACCCCCTTTTTCCTGTCTGTAGACGCTATTTCTACCCACACACGTATTTTGGGAGTGCAGCAACTGCTGACATGTTGGTGGCAATATCTGGGCTTTTCTAGAAAGTCCTCTGCAGACTGCACATGTTTTCACATTTAACAGACTCCTTCTGGCCTCTGCTTTCAAACTCTTCTTCCCCCTCAGACAAAGGCTTTGATAGTCCACTTTGTCACTTGGAGTCCAAAAACACCCTGGAGCCGACCCCGGCCTCTCACACGGGGAAATCGAGGCCCAAAGAGGGCACATCATTTCGCCAGGTCCCCGGGTTAGTAGCCAAGGTTCTCTGGACCCCCCGTCTGTGGCAGCCACAACACCATCAGCAGGAGACCCTTTCAGCCACCTTGACAGACTGTGAGGCCAGCAATCCAAAGGCCAGAGCTGACTTGAAATGATGATGTGGGGATTCTGACCTCCATGAAGCCAGATACAGAGCAGCACTGGGCAGGGGGGCTGGGCTCATTCCCATCAGCCTGTGAGTGATTTCCCTCTTTGCCCTCCCCCAAAACCCATCAGGCTTCCCTCCTATCCACGTTTGGGGCCCCTTGCTCCCTCCGCCCTTTCTCTTTTTCTTCTCCCCTCCCCTTCTCTTTGTCCCTCCTCTCCTTTCGTATCCTCCTTCTCTGTCTTTCCTTGCTTTCAGAAGGTGCTCCCTCATCTTGCTGTGAACCAGAAATGCTGGAAGCTGTGCTCCCTGCCCAGCACTGGCCAGCAGAATCCTTTCCTCCTGAGCCAGGAAAACAGGCACAAAACGCTCACCCAGGCTGGTCCCCTCCTCGTCCAGAGCATCCAAGGCACAGGAAACCACTCTCTCTCCGTGCCCCCCGACAGGTCAGTGGCAGGACTCACCAGGAATTGTCCGATGAGCAAGCAGCCCTGTCTGCCCCCTGGGCGCCCAGATGTTTTGATTTGCAGGGCAGGTGCCGCTTTCTCCGGGTCTTCCCTTCGGTGAGAAGCTGGAGGTGTGGGCAGGTACGGAAGATGGTTCTAGGCGGCCCCTGGAGCAGCTGTGTGCAGCCACAGGGACGCTCGTGTCTGCCTGCCGTCCGTGAGTGTACAGAGCATATACACACTCACATGCACACACTCACACTCACACACAAGACACACACACACTCACATACATTCACATACACACACTCATGCACCCACTCACACCCACTCTCACACACACACAGGCACTCACACACACTTTCACACACTCACACACACACACTCACACTCAGACACACAGGCACGCCCACAGAGGAGTCGCTCCAGGCCTTTCACTCAGCACTTCCTTCATCACTTCGTTCAGGAAGAAAAGTCTCCAGTTTCACGGTGGCACTTGGGGAGTTGGGAGGGCACAGGGCTGCCAAACGGTGGATGCCAGTCTCTGCCTGAGCCAGGGCTCAAGTTCATGCAGGGTCCCCTTCAGAGGAGGGCCAGCCCTCTGCTTAGATCCACCCTGACAGCTTGTCCCCCCAGCACGTGCCCCCCTGGATGGGCGCCATCACTTGTAACTCCTACAGGCAACCGGCCAAGGCCCTTGAGTGCCAAGACAAAGTCCGTCTGTCCTCCGCAGGAGTGGCAGCGGTAAGCTTGCTCCTGCCAGCACCCCCTGAGATGAGAAGTGGGTGTGCCCTCCACTCTGGGCGCCACTGGCGGAGCCCGCTAGGGGCCTGGCATGAAGTCATCACCCACACTGCTTGCTGATTCCAAAGACTGACTCTGAGGCCAGAAACTTGAGTGGTGACGCTGACAGTGGGCAAAGCCCCCGTGCACTCCGCGCTGCCACCCCCCACCGCCAGGGCTGAGTGTCTGCGTGCTTGTTTTTAATGGGGTGGGGCAAAGGAGGGGAAATTGCACGGTTTTGTTTTAAACCTGCTCTGAGAAGTAAAATCAGGACCTGGACGGGTGAAAAGGGCCCCGTCATAAACTTGTTCTCCGTCAGTTACCATCTCCAGAATACCTAAGAGTTACAAGCAACCGTAACATTTTAATTATTTAAAATTTAAAACCCCTCTACCCTCTGTGAGCTGGAATCAACTCAGTGGCAGTGGGTTGGCTTTTTGGTTTAGCGACCCTCAAAAGAAGGAGCCCTGGTGGCACAATGGTTAAAACGCTCGGCAGCTAACTGAAATGTCAGTGGTTCAAACCCTCCAGACGCTCAGAGGGCAAAAAGACCTGGCAATCCGCTCCCATAACAATTACAGCTTGAAAAACCCTGTGGGGCAGTTCTTCTCTGTCACATGAGGTCGCTATGGGACGGAATCAACTCAATAGCACTCAGTAACAACAACCTTCAAAAGAATTTTGAAAGGCTACAAGATTCAACAAAATACACAGGAAAGTAAAAGCTTCAGAGCAGAGGAGTGGATGTGAGCAGGCTCACAGGTGCAGTGACTCTACAGCCGCACAGGGACGCAGCTCCAAACAGAGATGGCAGGGGCGGATGGGGCTCTTCTGCCCGTTGTCTCTGCGCTCAGGCCATCCAGGCGGGCAGTGGTGACCAGACCAGGAGACAGGGATGTTTGTGCCTGTTTTACCTGGCCGCTCCTACAGAGAAAGAACACAGATGATTGTACTTTTCAATTAAAAAAATTATGTATTTTATAAATATTTTTGAAGTATTTTTAGTTTTAAAATTTTATATGTTTAATTTTTAAAAGTATTTTTAATCTGCAATATCCTTGCACAAGGCACAAAATGTAACAGATCCAAACTAGCATATGAGAAGGGTCTCCCTCTCCCTCCTGTCCCCCAGCCCCCCATCATACTGAGAAGGGTCTCCATCCTCCTCCTGTCCCCCATGCCCCCCAGACCCTTTCCCCAGAGGCAACCACCATTATCAGATTCCTAACCCAGAAGACTGGCCATTGCAATCCACCCAGTGGTTCTAGGTAAAGGCTAAGAACATTGGAAATGTGGATAGATGTAAAAATGGCGTGGCAGCGGCATCTGACCTCCTCATCTGACTTCACAAAGGGGAAGGAGAATCAGCACCAACAGCCCAAGGCTGATGGCTTTGAGGTGCAGGTCAGACACAGCTGGCTGCACACTGAGACCAGAGCCTTTGAACATTTGTCCCCTTCGCCCAGCACAGCCTCTGTGACTGTTCTTATTGAAAATAATCCAGAAATGAGAAGGTTTGGTTGTGCGTGTTGATGAATGCAGGTGTATCACATTTGCAGTTTTTTCTGAATATTTTAGAAATGAAGCTCTCATCCTGTTACTTGCCCAATATCTATCCTCCCCTCTTACTTACCAAGAGAACCCTAATTTTATCCAGAGTGGTGACCCAACTAAAAGACTATGTTTTCCTGGCTGCTTTGTGTCTCACTGTGACCAGGTCACTGATTTTACCCAGTAAGATGTAAGCAGACATGTGGGACTTCTGGGAAGGAAGGAGCTGACTCAGCTATTGAGATATAGCCCTTCCTCCTTCTTTGGGACATAGATGTGAGAGCAGGAGCTCCTGCAGCTGTCTTGTGACCTTGAGGGTTGAAGCCAGTGCTAGGATGGTAGAGAAGAAAGACAGAGGCGGAAGCTCTGTACAACTTTTCTGTGACAATGTAAATACTTGTGTTTAAGCTTCTATCTTTTGTTTTCATTCTGCTAAGTACAGCCAAACACAGCCCTAACCTGAGACAGGATTCATCTCTTGGCAGAGCCCTGAGATGCTCCTCCCCCTCTGGAGAAGAGTGAAATGTGTGTGTGCCAGCATCCTAACAATCTTGGCCTCCTCAGGATCGAAGGAGAGTTCTGGTAGTTTTGGGACCTGTGAGGCCTTACAGAGATGTGCCCCGAGCCCCACTGGGCCACTTCCCCTTGCTCAAGTGAACAATTTAAAACTTCCTTATCCACGTCATTAAATCTTGCAAAGCATATTGCTGATTTCTCAGTGCTGGGCTCTGTTCGGTAAAAGAGAACCACAATCATTTTACTTCAGGCATCTTTAAAGAAATCTGTTGCCAAACAATGATTTACCCCAAATACCTAATTTCGTTTGAAATAGTTTACAGTTTGCAAATCACTTTTCTGTGCGTTATCACTGTTGACACACACACACACACACACACACATACACACAGAAAGACAGCTCACAATAACTCGTCAGCAGAGGACCTGCTGAGGTCCCACACAGGGAGGGGATGGCTGTGCTGGTACCTAGGCTCAGTCTCTCCACTGTCCTCCAGCTGTCCCTGCTTTGAGTTGGCCATGGTGATGGGGGCAGGTGGGCCGGGCATGGCCTGACCCTAGCCCCATGCTCTTGTCCTGAAGCTCTTGGCGTCATCCCTTCTTCTTTTCTTGGGGTTTTGTTTTCTTTTCAGTGAGAAAGGACCACTGGTTTTATGACACCACAATTCTTACAAGGAAATAAAAATTTTATACAAACCCTACCTAGAGCAGGTCATCTTTTTAGAATAAAGAATTGAAAATACTCTCTCAGCAATGACATGAAAGCTCACTTTATCTTCCTTAAGCTGCTTGTCAGAGGTCACCAAAGGCATAGACAAAAAACAAAAAAGTCTTCTAAATTGCTGTCGTGAGCCGTCCTCAAATTGGCCCGACTGATGGTGACGCCGTGCACAGCAAAACAGCGCCGCTCAGTCCTGCACCATCCCCGCGGTTGACTGGTTTGGACCTTTGTGATCCACAGGGTTTTCGCTGGCTGATTTTCAAAGAAGAAGGTCAGGTCTTTCTCCATCACGGCAACACACAAGCCTCCGCTGACAGACGGGCGGTGGCTGTGCTTGAGGCACACTGGCCAGGAATCGAACCTGGGTCTCCCACGTGGTAAGCAAGAATTCTGCCACCGAACCACCAATGCCTTACTCGCTTAAATCAGAACGTGAATATTCTATTCAGTATTGCCAGTAAGCAATGTATTGTGCAAACGACAGAAAATTCCACCCAAACTGTCTTAAACAATAAAGGGAATTTATTGGCCAGGAAACTGAAGAAATTTCTGGTGGAGCTCTCATCTTGGACAAAGCTTGATCCCACATCGCAAGGACTTGTTTCTCACATTCCCCCCACAGCATTGACTGCTCCATCTCTGGCTGCATCCTGCTGTGTCAGAGAGTGCCCCTCCCCTCCTCTCTGCTACTGAGACCTCAGTCAGCAAACTGCACCATCCAGAGAGGCATTTTCTGGAGCCTCCAGTGGAAGAAAGAGAGTGTCTTTTTCCCGGAAAGCTCAGCAAATGGCTCCTCAGTTCCCATGGGTTCAGCCTGGGTGCTGTCTTCTCCTTAAACCAGGTACTGAAGTCAGAGGAAAGGAACAAGCAAACTGGCTTAAGCCAGTGTGGCCGTCCCCCAGATCTGGAGTAGGGGAACCAGCCTATCTGAAGTGGCTGAAGGATGGCTTCCCAATGGAAGTTTAGGGTCTCAGCTTAGAGGTGGGTGCTGTACTTGCCTGCCTCCGATGTTTACCCCAACAGTCAACTCAGTCATCGGCCCATCGTTGCTAGAAGTTTCTCATCCATGAGTAGCCAGATTCTACTCCGAAACCTGTCATGTAACCCACACTCCTGGAGCCAGGTCTTGTCTGTATCATTGGGTTACTTTCTTCTTTTTAACCAGCTTTCACAGAGCTGGTCTGACCGGGAAGTGAGCTAGATGTTACTGAACTGTGATGAAGCAACTTCTGGACTAATTTTCTCTCTGTTAAAATTATGCTAAGCTTGTCACACAGAGGAAGATCTTAGAAATCAATCCAATGCTCATTTTTTTATGTGAGATAGAATATTTCTGAGAACAATGTTAAAGCACTGGCTCCTTCTCTTTGTCCAACAATTAATCATTTTACAGACTTCCATTTTAAGAGAAAAAAGAAGACAGAGAAGAAGAGAGGGAGGGAGGGAGGAAAACTGTGGGAAGGGAGTGGAGAGGAGAGGAGGCAAGGGAAGGAAGAGGCTGTCAAATCACCCCCAGTGCAGAGCGACAGACGTCTCCATGGAGTCCCTGGAAGAGGTCGGTCAGTGCCTACTGGACATGCCCACCAGCAGCTGGGGGAGTCTCCTCTAGGGCCTAAGTGTGGCCCCAAGTTCTTTAGGACAGACACACAGCCCTATTCTTCTTCCTCATAGGGCCCAATCACTGAGGAGGAGGTGGAGTGTTGTTTTTAGAAGGCAAAATCAGAACACGCCCTCACATGACTTCCATCATATATGGACAGACAGGCCACACGTAACCATTTTCTCCAACTGTTTCATCCCCTAGGAGGTCTCCAGCAATCTAAACATACCAGTTGTCATTCTCAGGACATATTATGAGATATTTTGCTTTGACTTTTTTTTGGTCATCAATATACACCATTTTCCAAAATTTTTGTTTCTATTCTTTTTTTGTTAAAAAAAAAAAAAACTCTTCTGTAAGCCCATCACCCAGAGATAACACTAGAAAGAAAGAAAGCTAAATTAAAGGATTTTAGCCATTTTTTCCCTGTATGTAAAAAAGTATGCATGTATTTTCCTTTATAATATTGGGATGACGATATCTATAGCATTTCTTTTTAGGAAACAGTCTCTTACAATATGCTAGATGTCTGTGTAATCATTCATTTTAGAGGCATATCATGATTTATTTAACAGTTCCCTGATTGTTTGCCTCTAGTTGGGAAGAAATTCCTGAAAGTGTCACTACTGGTTACAGTAATCTTAGCCAATCTTCCTGACAGCGTGTGAGACAGAAATTATGGTTATCATAGGTTCACAGACCAGGCAACTGACAGAGTGGAAGGCTCCATAAACTGCTCAAAGCCAGTAGCTGGTGAGTGCCGGCATGGGGTGTCAAGTCCAGGCGCGTCTTAGCATTCCCACCTACACCGTGGTTGCCCACGACCCTGGGGAAGAAAACGACAGTTGCTCTCGGATCACTTCTGACTCCTAGCAACCTCCTGTGCGTCAGAGTAGAACTGTGCTCCACGGGGCTTTCAATGGCTGATTTTTCAGAAGTAGATTGCCAGGCCTTTCTTCCAAGGAGCCTCTGAGTGGACTCAAACTTCCAACCTTTCAGATAGCAGCCGAGCGCGTTAACTGTACTACCCAGACTCTTCCATGCGCCCTTGTATATACTGTCATCTTTTTAGCCATCTTGAAAGAGAAATGTTAGCTTACGGCTTTTATTTGCATTTCTTTGATTGTTTTTCAAAAGATGACCTTCGGTTGATCATCTTTTCCTTTCTTGTAGACCATTTACATTTATTTTCCTGCAAGATGCCCGTTCCGATCTTTTGCCCAGTTTTCTGTGAATGTTATCCTGTGTGTTCACACATATACACACACATATATAATTAACCCATTATTTGTCATATATGTTCCCCGGTTTTTTCATGCTTTTTAATTTTGTTTGGTGACGTATGACTGAGAAGTTTTTAATTTTTTATCTCTACCAGTATTTCTTCTGTGATTATTTCCATTAACTTTATACTTAAGAGGTTTTCATCCTTTCAGGGACAGATCAATAAATGTTCGTCCTATTTTGTTTTGGAGCCCTGGTGGCACAGTGGTTAAGAACTTGGCTGCTAACCAAAAGGTCAGCTGTTCAAATCCACCAGTCCCTCCTTGGAAACCCTATGGGGCAGTTCTACTCTGTCCTATAGGGTTGCTATGAGTCAGAATCAACTCAATGGCAATGGGTTTGATTTTTTAGTTTATTTTAACTGTACAATGGGTTTTTTTTCACATTTAATTATTAAATTTATCTAGAAATTCATGTTAATATTCTTCTCAGAAAGTTGGTCAGGAAGTGCTTGAACAGGATCCAGTGGGACAACCTCACCCATAACCTGTTTATCACATCCGTTACCTGGATGAGCTCCTATGGAGTCTCACCTGTCATACCTATTACCTGGACTCCCCTGAGGGCAGCACATCTGGTAGAGACATCGTAGTTCCAGATACAACAGATACAAAGTAAAGCTATATTGACTTTAGCATCTACAATCTGACTGACTGACGTTAATCCCATGGCAAGCAAAAATCGCCAAATTTTCTTTTGTTCTAGGATTGTCATTGGAGTAACACTAGCTTAGCTTCATATGTGGATTCTTAATTGCACAAGAAGTCAATAATTTGTCACATTAGGGTTCTGAATGTTTGCTTTAAGTGTTGGCTATTTCTATGTTTTATAAACCAAAACAGAATTTCCAAAAACAATGAAAGAAACCAAAATAAATATTTCTGCATTTCAAAAAACAAAAAAACTCTAAGAGAAAAACAGCTTCCCATTAGGCCTGTCAACTGCTGTAAATTTGCATCCAACACTTTTACGTAACTACCCATCAAGCCCTGTTGACACCAGCATTAAGCCCTCAGCTGCTAACCAAAAGGCTGGCGGTTCAAACCCACCAGCAGCTCTGCAGGAGAAAAGACCTGGTGATCTGCTTCTGTAAAAATTACAGCTTAGAAAACCCTTTGGGGCAGTTCTACTCTGTCACACGGGATCACTAGGAGTCAAAACGACTTGACGGCACCTAACAGCAACAGCAAGGAGCTCTGGTGGTGCAGTGGTTAAAGCACTCGGCTACTAACCAAAAGCTCAGCAGGTCCAACCCACCAGCCACCCCATGGAAGAAAGATGTAGCAGTCTGCTCCCGCAAAAATTACAGCCTTGGAAACCCAATGGGGCCGTTCTACTCTGTCCTATAGGGTTACTATGAGTTGAAATAAGCTCAACGGCAACGGGTTTGGTTTTTACCGGTAATAACAACAACAATCTATCAAGTAGGTACTATTTGATGTTTGGCTTTTTGTCTTGTCGTATAATTTCCATTTCCATTCCCAGATGTCAGAATATTCTGAGCCCTTAATCTCAGCCTTTAGAGTTCTATACTAATCCCCAGGTCCCTTTGTTTCCTTAGCTCTTTCACTCACTGTTGTTGGGCGTTTGGGTTATTCCCCTGCTCTTGTTTTGACATAGGCAGCTGCCAAAATAGCCATGCCACCATCCAGCATGTTCTCCTATGACGCATTTTTAATTCTTGGTGTTTTTCTTGATATATATTCCCACTATATTTTTATTGATTGCTGTGGATTGAATTGTGTCCCCTCAAAATATGTCTTGAAATCCTAACCTCTGTACTTGGAAGTGTGATCCTGTTTGGAAACAAACTTTGTCTTTTTTTATGTTGATGAGGTCACATCAGAGTAGGGTGGATCCTAAACCTAATCACTTCTGAGTTATGAAAAGAACAAACTAGACACAGAGACACAGACAGGGAAGAAAGACGTCATGGGAGGGTCATCTACAAGTCAAGGAACCAGGAACGCCCGGGGCGACCGACAAGGAAGGAATTGACATGGCTAAGACCCTCATTTGTGAGAAAATAAATTTCTGTTCCTTGAAGCCGTCCACTTGTGGTATTTGTGTTACAGCAGCACTAGGTGACTAAGACGTTGATGTTGGTGATGGTTTTGGCTTCCTGTTGAAATGAGTTGAGTCATTCATGATTTGGTTATTGCATTTACTGTTCCCTTAAATTTTTTGTTGCTGACACATTTGACACATGCGCCTTTGAGATCTTTGTTCAAGTCTTTGAAATCCATGTCTGCAGATGAGGAAACCAAGGTTCAGAGTGGTGGAGTGACTTGACTAAGTCATAGAACTGTAATGGGCAGCTGGAATCCAGGTTTTCTGCCTCCAGTGCCAGGACTCTGGGATGGCGTAGAGGAGGCCAGCACCACAGCCGCCTACTCAAGATGACGACAGCATTAGCTACGTGCTCACAGAGTGCTAAGTGCTCCACAGACCCAAACTCATAACCCTCACAACACCAGGAAGCTGGCTGTATTGTTAGCCCCATTTTACAGGTGAAGAAAGAAATTATCACTCAGAGAGATCACGCACCTTGCCCAGGGCGTATAGGTAGCAGTCTATGAATCAGATTTGCATCAGTCCCCAGCAAGACACTCTTGCCCATGGTGTTGCTCTGATTCCTGCCCCATCAGCTCTGTCAAAGGATACCACCAAGTCCACACAGCATTAAGGGGGGCTGGTAGAAGGACTTGGCCCCCGGCTTGGTTCTAGGAACACCTGTTAACAAGACTTCAAGGTGTTTGTCATGCCATTTGGGCACCGTTTCTCTGTTAGCTGGGAACCCATCTACCTTATCACCTGTTCCACATTCCACCATTCAAAAGCAAGATGATCCTGAAAACTTTATCAAATGTTTTGCTGCAATTATTTTAGGTATACAGTGCTTACCAAATTCACCTGTTTAGTCACCCTATCACAAAAGATTTGTGGTTGTTTCGGGATTGTGAACTCATGTTGTCCCTCATGTTCTTTTTGAAATGTTTTCAATCTATGTTGTTAGTAATTCTAGAATTTTCCCTGGGGAGTGCCATCAAGCAATTTACCCTTTTATAATTTTTAAAAATTGGATAATTTGTCCAAAGATCAGCTTCCTGGTGTTTAATCACCAAGCTTCTGCAAGGTCTTCTGAGTGTTCATATTTACCTGGGTTTGAAGACAAAATCACTGAGTGTCTGGGCATTGTCTTGCTGTCTTCTCCCCACTCCTGGGTTCTACCTTTATCAAGAACATTTCTTTAACTAGAAAAGAGGAAATCTAAATTGTAATTGTGTGGCTCTGACTACTGGTCATCAAGGGTTTACATCTTAGCATTTTCTCCCATGCAAAGCCCTGTCCCTTTCTGGTCCTACGCTTCAGGTAGCTTTAAAACCCTTCCGCAGTCATGGCCCTGTTTGCAGCCTCTTCTTATTCTGCACTTTAGCTTCCCCAACGTTGTTCTCAGAGGGTCAGGTCCCTCAAGTGTGTTTTCCTTGCTTCTGTGCCCCCTTTTCGTCTTGTGGGCATGCATTTCTGAGTTCACCAAAAACACCCCGTGTGGCCACATTGGTTTCTTTATAAGTGATTCCCCTCTTTTTGTCCCTCACTGGGATTATTCAAGATTATTGACTATTACATAAGCAGAATTTGGGGATTTTCCCCTAAATGCCTTCTCTCACTTGGAATCCGTGTGTGTTCAGACTTCTTGGTCCCCCTATCTGTGTTAATATTATTTGACACTGGCAACTTTGCTCAATCTTTCTGTGCCTCGGCATCATCTCAAATTGGGCATGATAATAAGATTTGTCTCAGGGAGTTGTTGCAAGGATTGAGAGAACCATTCGTAGCTGTGATTAATATTAGTATTATATCTACCGATTATTGAAAGGAGTCCCTGGGTGGTGCAAACAGTTAACGCGCTTAGCTGCTAACTGAAAGATTGAAGGTTCAAGTCCACCCAGAGGAAACTTGGAAGAAGAACCTGATGATCCACTTCTGAAAAAATCAGCCACTGAACACCCGATAGATCACAGTTCTGCTCTGACACATATGGGGTCGCCATGAATTGGAATAGACTAGATGGATGGCGAGTGTCTTTTTTTTAAATTACTGGAAACCCTTGTGGCTAAAAAGCGATAGAAACCCAGCTCAAATCAACTTGAACCAAAAAGAGAATCTCTTCACTCAGAGAAGTTTCCCCAAGGGATCACCGTCAAGCAAAGTCCAGGTAGACCTGGCCTTCGCCAGGCTGAAGTCAGAGCTCTGTGGGAGTCATCAGCACTCAGGTCTCCCCTTCCTGGCCCCTCTGTCAATTCACACCAGGCCTGTGACATCCTCAGCCCCCAGCTCAGCAGGCCCACGGTAAGGACGCAGGATCACACAGCGTGGTCTTGGCTTCTGTCCCTGTGAACTGGCGCCATTCCCAGAAAAGAGAAGAAACAAACTCTGAATTTGGGAAACTTGCTTTTCCAAAGCGGAGCGCACATGAGCCTCCCTTGCTGCACAGGATTCTGCTGACACTAACTGGCGCCTCCTCCACAGCTAACGGGCAGCCAGGCCTCTAAGCCCAGCTCTTTCCAGCAAGATGTGACACCCACCAGAACTGAGATGGATGAACCTGAGCCTCGCCCCGGGTCTCTGCTTCTCACTTCCTCATCCACCTCTTCCATTCCTGACCTTCCCTCTTGCCTTTGACATCTGCTAGACTCCTTAATGGGCTCCACTCAGCTTGTTCCTGAGAGCTGGTGATTAATTCGCCCTGTCTTTACCCTTTGACCCCACCCATGCTTCTCAGATGAGTTTTCCACACCTGGTAATTGACCTTGGTGTCACTCTGCCCAGGCCTGCAGGATTGGATTTTATGTTTGCTTGCAATGTTTCTGAAAAAGGTCCTTGATCTGTCCTAACATGGATCTGGTCCCTCAATGCTATGCTGTACCACTTGTACGTCCCATGCCGACTCATGACAACTCCATGCGTGTCAGAGTACAACTGGGATCCGTAGGGTTCTCAATGGCTGATTTTTCCGAAGTAGACCACCAGGCCTTTCTTCCAAGGAGCCTCTGGGTGGACTGGAATCTCCTACCTCAGTTAGCAGCCGAGCACGCTGTTTGCACCACCCTCTTTATTTATGTATTTATTTTTCCACTGTCACATATGCTGGTTATCGTTTTTTCAGTAGCCTGAATCCTTTGCTCCTTCATTTCCTGAATTCAGTGTCCCTTTGTAGCATTACCGCTACCATTGTACAGTCTCCATGGAATGGTAAGTCCAGGAGCTTTGCCTCCTGCACGGAAGTGGAAGGGTGTCCAGAACGCTGTCCACAGTGTCCTCTCTCTGCCTCCCGAACGGCTTTGGAAGGAGAGGCGGCCCACTCATTCCCATGGAGGCACCTGACGGTCAGAGTGTTCCTGTCCTGGGCTGAACCTGGTTCTCCAGCTCCGAACCCCGCTTTCCTGTTGACTCCACCGGCTTCCAGCACATGCCCTCTTTTTGCCTGAATCAGCAACAGTAGTTGCTTCCAAGAACCCTAGCTGGTATTCTTGGGCTGTGCTTCATCTTTTCTGGTTTTATAGATTTGTTTAGGCTTTTTTTATTCCTCTCTGAAGTTTCCGTTTAAACTCTTTCTGGTCATACTGGCAGGTTTCCTGCGGCATGTTCTTCTCAGATTTTGGTCAGTACAGTCTGCATCCTGCCAGGACCCCACTGTTCTGGGCTGGATCTGGGCTGCGGGCCAGGAGACAGAATTCCTCACACTGACACCATCCACATACCCAGATGTTCCCCCATATACTTCCTCTCTCCTCCTTTCTCTTCCAAAGTCACGGTCTTCAAGTGAAAGAAGGAATGAAAACACCACCTGTAGCACCAGTCCCTTCAATTTCCTCCCCAGAACTTCAAAGTGAAGAGAAATATGCTGGATTTAGACTTACAGAATCATAGACTATCCGGCTTGGAACTAAACTGAAAAATCATCACAGGTCTTTATTCAAGTGCCATCTTTGATCATTTGGTTGTGGCTGACTAGGCTGCCACATCTGGGCAGAGTAGGAAGGGTGCTGGGAGTGATTAGCAATGCCTGCATGGATGTGCTAAGGGGAAGTAATAGCCTATGAGCTAACCATTTGCCATTCTTCCTACAACTTGCTCTTCATTTTACAAACGAGGAAATCGAATCACACATTTGTCAAGTTATCTAAAGCTGTACAGGGAGCCGGGGCAGATTTGGGGGTAGAACTCAGGTTATCAGACCTTGCTGTAATTCAGTCTCACGAGATCCTCAGAGTCCACTAGTTGATTCTATTCTCAGCCACTTCTGTGCCTTACAGCAGGGCCTGGAGGGGATCCTGCTGGCGCCATGGGGCTGGGGGTAATACCCCTGGAGGACTTTCGGAATCAGAGTCCCGCTGCCCTAGGGCCAGAGGGTGGTATGGAACACAGGAAAGGCAGCGCCCGGCTGTGCTGGCCACAGAGGTCACAGGGTTTAGGACACCCCGGGAGCTTAGCCCTGAGTTTGGACTTTTTGTCAGACTGCAGTTGAAAAGGTTGGAAACCGCTGCCTCCAGTGGGACATACTGCATTTCCCTCCAAGTGAGGAGGAAACAAACAGCCTTCCCAGAATGCTAATGCTCAGCACACTTGCGATGTGAGCTGGGTCCAAACCCCCACCTGGCATGACTCATTAGTGCCAGCTGTGGGAAGATGGGGATGAAATGCCTTCATCCTTCTGGGGAAGGTCAGCTCCTTATTTTAAAATTTATCCTGTCTGACTGTCAAGGCCTGGGCCCGTCATCAAAGCTCAAACGCACACGCAGAATGTGAAGTTCTCGCAGGCAGCTCACTCACGGCTGGTGAGAACCACACAGAAGCCGAGGGCCCAGGGACTCAGCCGCCCTTCCATGCTCAGCAAGCCCCAGGACAAGGACCTTCCTTCAGGGCCAAGGTCGTCAGAGTGGAGTTTCCCAGTAAGGAATAAAGAGCTGCCACTTCTTAGGGAGGGAGTTCACAGGGACGAGGATCCATTCTCAGGGTCTGCCTTAGTCATGGGACAACATCCTGTCTTATTAAAAGCCTGTTGCTGGCAGGGAAAGCCGTCTGCCTGCTGTGCGGGCAGGGGCCCAGTATTGCTGCAGGCAATTCCAAGCCGGGCTCTGAGCTGACATCAAACCAGGAAAGAACAGGACTGTTTCAGCTGATGAGGCAGTCAGTAGGGCTTTGTTTTTAAACCCTTTCCTTGCCTGGTCTCACTGTGTACTTACCGTGTGTGCTGGCACGCAGGTGCCGTTCGCTGCCAGCACCCACCCCCCCACAACCCACCCTCGACCACCTTCCCCCTCCCCCATGCCATCACCAGCCCCCGTCCCACACTCGCCCCACCCGGGCTCCCCAGCGCCCAACCCCCAGACAGACACAGAGGAGCAGAGGGAGGCCCAGACAGTGGCCCGAGGCTATTTACAGAGCTGGGGCTGGGGAAGGGAGAGAAAGCCAGTGCTTTGTTTATTTTCTGAGTCTCAAGGTCTACAAAATTCATCCATTTCCTAAGAAGCCTCCATTTGTAGGTTTCCACAAATGAAAAAAGGAGATTCACTTCAAGAGAAACTAGAATAAAAATTGTTTTCTTTGTTGTCCAATGTATTATTGTTGTTTTTCTTTTATCTTTTAACATGGGGTCTGATGGAGGTAGATAAAGGTAGTCACTTTTTCGTGTTTTTATTACATTCTTGCTCTCTCCCTCCCTGGCCTTATCAGTTAAGAAGGCAAACAATATTTTAAGAAACTAATGTAATGTGTTCTCAGCTCTGCTGATGTCACATCTGGCTATGGGGAACTGGGGGTTTTGTGTAAACTTTTTTAATCGCATTTTCCGCTGAGGCTAAAAATGACCTGTGGGAGTCTTCCTTCCATGTTGAAAATTAATATCACTCAAATTGCTTCCACTTTTACAAGTTAGAAAGAAAAAGTGAGTGTGCTTCAAACAGATTTTTAAAATGAAGGGTTTTTTTTTTAATGAAGTTGTTTTTAACAGAAGCAGTTTTAATAGGCTGTTTGGTTGTCTGTACATGAGTTCTCTGGATCGTTTTTAAAATGTGGAATGATCAGGTCCTATATCAAATATAGCATGTTAATTTATTGGCTGTTTTGTTTTAAACTCTGAACTCAAACAATACACTTTTCATAGAGTGTCAGAATATGGTATACGGGTTAAAAAAAGATTTTTAAAAGATGGTGGAGATACAGGGATTTCAGAAAAAAACATGTAAAATATACTTGAAAATCAATGTGTTACTTCACATTTGAATGTTGAATTTCATCCTAAGGACACAAATTTTCAATTTGAAAAGATTCTATTGTCTACCACATTTTACAAATCAATGTATTGACGTAAGCCTAAAATCATGTAAGCTCACAATTTCTGCTGTGTATTTTAATATTATACAAACTCATTTTCTGAGAGTTTTCAAAATCTTGGGACGAAGTAATATATGGCCCAAACGAGAATGACCCGAAGCGTGTTAAATCCAGTCTACTCTTTCCTGAACTGTGTTTTTCAGGACATTAAACAAATGGACATTTTTTCTTCCCTCTCCAGTTACTGACGAGAAACCAGAAGATTACCTTATGGGGAGGGAAACGGCAGAGAAGGCAATTTTTTTTTTTTTTTTTAAGAGACGGGCTCTATCAGTTGGCACAGTGTTCTGCATGTTATGTCTTTGCTGGTAAATTTAAAACATGAACTCCAAGTTTTCATTAGTGTACTTTCCCATGAGCCACTGGGTCAAAGCCCATCCTCTCTGTGTCAGGCAAGGGCCCAAGATGAGAAGCAAGTAGAATACGGCCATCAAACGTCTCTAATAGAGCAGCTAAACTTTGGTAATTAAGAAAGCTCCAGTACTTCCACCGTAGTCTGCTTCTAGATAGATGTAGTTGTAGGCTTCCAGAGCCAGAGGAAAATCTCTTCATTCAAGAAGCTGGACGAGGAGTGAGAGGAGCTCAAAGAAAAAGTTCTCAGTGTTACGGCCAAGGGTTTACATTACTGATCAACTTTTGGTCTGGGAAAGAAGTGATAACTTGTTTAGGTTTTCAAAAGGAATTCAATATCCTGGTGACTAAATACCGAGCAGACTCAGAGCAATGTGACTATTGAATAGTGCACTTGATCCCTTCCAGGAAAGCTGAGGGCATAGCTTTGATCCTAGGAGGCACCATTGATAGTACTTTTTTTGCTTTCTGGACAGTCACTCAGGAAAGAAAATACGCCTCAAAAAAGTATTTTTAAAATAGGTTGCTTTGGCTTCCAGTTCTGGAACAAGATGCTGTAAGCCCACTTTTCCCTGCATCCCTCTAAATACATCTAAATACCCTGGAAATTATTCCATAGACACCGAAAAAAGGACTCTGAAAGCTGGAAGGAACAAGGTGGACTGGCCAGAAACCTTAAGACTTGAGAAACAACAAAGTGGTGAGTTCTTGTGTTATCTTATTATCTCCTGCAAGTGCTAGACTGGGCACTGGAGAGGCCCACAAGCTGGAACCGTCAATAGACATAGACAAAAACAAACAAACAAAAACACGCATGTCCCACTTGTCCGGGAAAGGGGAAGGCCAGCAGGGTCTTGGCAAGTAATCTGATCCGCCAGCAGCAGCAGCAGCAAAGCCTCAGGCAGTCCTAGCCCTTCCTCCACAACCTAGACGCAGCAGTGAAGCCCTGTGTCTCTGTGGCCTCCACCCAGTGGCATAAGGAGACCCCTGCCCCCAGAAGATTGCCCAGTGGCAGCAGATGGCCTGGGGGAGTGCCTTCTGCCCCTGTGGACGGCACCAGCATGGATTCAGCAGGAGCCCCAACAACACCAGAAGAATAAAACAGACCAGAATAGCATTGCAAGGGCTCAGACAGCTAAACTCACATTGGAACTAAAGTCAAAAACTAGTCCAGAACTTACCTGTTAAGCCTAAACAGGGCGATTGCCTGCTAAAACAGAAGATTTAAATAGGATCAAGAGTCTCCCAACATAATAATCGAAATGTCCAGAATACAATCGAAAATCACTTGTCGTACCAAGAACCGGGAAAACCACAATTTGAATAAGAAAAGATAGTCAATTGATGCCCACACAGAGATGAACCAGATGTTGGAATTATCTGTCAAAGATTTTAAAGGAGCTGTCATAAAAACGCTTCAATGACAAATTACAAATTCCCTTGAAACAAATGAAAAATAGAAAATTTCAGCAAAAAAGTACTAGTTATAAAGTCAAATGGAAATTACAGAACTGAAAAATACAAAACTGAAGTAAAAATCTTAACGGATGGACCTAACAGTAAAGTGCAGAGAGAGAGCATAGACTCAGCTACCTGGAAGATGTTGTGAACTACCATCAAGTCAGCCCCCGACTCAGGGCGACCCCGTGCACGACAGAATGAAATGCTGCCCAGTCCTGCACATCCCCACGATCAGTTGTGGATCAGACTGTGGTTTTCATTGGCTGACTTTTGGACATAGATTTCCAGGCCTTTCTTCCTAGTCTGTGTGAGACTGAAAGGTCCACTGAAACCTGTTCAGCATCACAGCAACTTGCAAGCTTCCACTGACAGAGGGTGATGACAGCTCATGGGGTTCCTTGGCCAGAAACCAAACCTGGCTCTCCCTCATGGAAGGCGAGAATTCTACCACGGAAGTATTGCTGCCCCCGAACTTGAAGCTAGACAGATCAATAGAATTTCCTCAATCTGAACAGCAGACATAAAATAGATTTTTTTAAAAAATGAACAGAACCTCAGAGATCTGTGGGACAATAACAAAAGATGTAACATTCTTATCATCAGAGCCCCAGAAAAAGAATGTGGGACTGCAAAAGTATTCAAAGAAATAATGGCCAAAAACCTTCAGAATGTGGCAAAAGACATAAATCTACAGATTCAAGAAGCTGAGCGAACCCTAAATGGGATAAACCCAAAGAATTCCTCACCAAGATACATCATACTCAAAACCCGAGAAATGAAGACAAAGGAAAAAAATCTTAAAAACAGCCAGAGAGAAACAAGGCATTACCTATCAAGGAACACCAATTCGAATGACAGTGAATTTCTCCTCTCAAACCACAGAAGCCAGAGGAAGGGGCACACCAGTTTTCAAGTGCTGAAGGAAGAGAATTGTCAACCCCAAGTCCTATGTCCTATATGCAGTGAGAAAGCTGAAGCGAGAAATAGACAAATCCACAATTATGGTTGGGGACTTCAACACCCTCTGAGCAATTCATAGGACTACTGGAGCGAGAAAATCAGCAGAAATACAGAGCTCAACAACACTATTGTCTTAGGCTGGGTTCTCTAGAAGAGCAAAACCAGGGAAGCATATATATAAACCTGTTGCCGTCGAGTCGATTTTGACTCATAGGGACCCTATAGGACAGAGTAGAACTGCCCCATAGAGTTTCCAAGGAGTGCCTGGTGGATTTGAACTGACAACCTTTTGGTTAGCAGCTGTAGTGCTTAACCACTATGCCACCAGGGTTTCCAAGCATATATATAGGAAGATTTATTTCAAGGAAATGGCTCACACACTTGTGGAAGCTGACAAGTCCCAAATCTGTGGGTTGGATGTCAGGCTGGAGGTAGAAACCCTATGGGGCAGTTCTACTCTGTCTTATAGGGTCGCTGTGAGTTGGAATTGACTCAACCACAACAGGGTTTTTGTTTATTTGTTTTAAGCATAATAATAATAATAATAACAGCTAAAATTTATTGAGCGCTTTCTACTGCCAACATTAGGGAGAGCTTTTTACCGTCAACCTTTTACTTAATCCATATAACCATGAGTAATGCTATTATCAGTCCTCTTTTTATAGATAGAGGAACTGAGGCTCAGAGAAATAATTTGCCCAAAGACACAACTACTAAGCAGTAGAACCCAGATTTTGACTCCTGGGATCTGCTCAAAACCGTGTTCTCATGCCTCCCGGAGAAACTAGGCTAGTGAGGGCAGGAATAGAGTGGTTCCGGGGCTTGCTTCCGCGGGCCAGGTGGGTACGATTTGGGATGGGAGGGTAGGGGTGCAGCCTGTGCCAGAGTTAGGAGGAGCTGAGGGTCATCACGGGTCTCTTTGTCATTGCCTCCAAACTAATGAGCTGCCTGAGTAGGACGCCAGACAGGTTGTTAATCAGAGTAATCCTCAGGTTCCTGAAGGACCCAGAGGTTAGGCTGAGGCAAACTACTCACCCAAGTCTAAAAATAGCTCCATCAGTTCCAATAAGGACTCGGGCTAAATTGAAGTCATTCCTTCAGGTGCAGAGAAAGCTCTACTGTGTCACTGACTTAAAGTAGGAGTGGGGTCAGAGAGGCAGCTGGGGCTCACGGGTGCCAAGTGGGCAGCTCCTCAGCTGGTGATTGCTAATATCTCATGCTTTGGACAGCAGGTTCCTGCCTACTTTTTTATGCTGAGGGAAATGATGTACGTTTAAAAATTCCACTTGCCTTGCTTCCTTTCTCCACGTGTTCTCTTTGTGAGTAATCTGTATTCATCTTTACTGGCTGCTAATGCATTGTCCGGGAGGAACCCTGCTGGCGAAGTGGTTAAGCGCTCAGCTGCTAACCAAAAGGTCAGTAGTTTGAACCCACCAGCCTACTCCATGGGAGAAAGATGTGGCAGTCCGCTTCCATAAAGATTATAGCCTTGGAAACCCAATGAAGCAGTTCTACTCTGTCCTATAGGGTCGCTATGAATCAGAATCAACTTCATGGTGGTTTTTTTCTTTTTTTAAAGGCATTGTCCTGAGATCTACACTAGTAACAGAAATTAAAATAGGCAACTCTGCCTCTTTCTCCCCAACTATATACTATGGACCCATGCGTTTTCCTTGAATATACCTGCCCAGAGTAGAACAAGGAAGCCAACTGGACAATTCCCATGATCCCATGGTGTGGCGTAGGTGGTGGGTGCTCTATCTGTCCGAGCACTCTATGGAAAGGTTTCACCTCTGGGAGGGAGGGTGGAATAGAGTACAGGATGCTACCAATTCTCAGAGTCTGTGACTTTATTATTTCTTTTTTATAGCCCAGCAATATTTAGGTCGAAACACATGAATTGTATTCAGGATTGACTTTTTACTCATTTATTCAATGAATTCTTTCATTTAAAATAGTTTTTGAGAGAACTTCTGGTCCAGAGAGATAGTGTAGACCTGTTTCTCCCTGCTCCTTCAGCTAAGTAAAAATATAAACTCTGGAAATGATGCAAGAGGCAACCAAAAAGGACTCTGAAAGATGGAAAGAGAAATGGGTCCTAGCTGGAGATTCTAGGGCTGGAGGAGCCACGTAGCAGCAGTGCCACAGAGTGGGGGAATGTATTTGCAAATCATAACCCTAATAAAGGATGTGCATCCAGAATATAAAGAATTCCTAAGAATCATTAATAACCCAATAGAAACAAAATTGGCAAAAGACTTGAACAGGCACGACATGAAAGATGGCTATCCAACTCACCAGTAAACTCCATGAGCAGGGGAGTACAGACTAAAATCACAAAAAGATACCTCTACACACCCGCCAGAGTGACCAGTAATGAACAGGCAAGGAAGTGGAACAACTGCGACTGACATGCACCGGCTGATGGGCATGTGAACTAGTACAACCACTTGGGGAAACGCTTTGGTGGTGTTTCCTCCAGCTGAGAAATTGTAGATCCTATGATTCAGCAATTTCGCTTCTAGGCGTCTACCTACGAGAAACACATCTCATGTGCACTAACCCGTTGCCGTTGAGTCAATTCTGACTCATAAAGATGTACAAAAACATTTGTAGCTATCTAGTTATAATAACCAAAAACTGGAAACAACCCAAATTTCCATCGGTGGTGGAATGGATAAATATATCATGTTATACCCAAAAAAAACCCAAACCCGTTGCCGTCGAGTCAATTCCAACTCATAGCGACCCTGTAGGACAGAGTAGAATTGTCCTCTAGGGTTCTGAGGAGCAGCTGGTAGAGTTGAACTGCCGACCTTTTGGTTAGCAGCCGAGTTCCTAAGCACTGTGCCACCAGGGCTCCTCACAGGGTGTACTTAGCAATAAAATTGAACAATCTAATGGCAACACACAGAAACATGGGTGAATCTCACAAGCGTCTTGTTCAGTGAAAGAAGCCAGACACACAAGTATTTATACTGAATGACTCCATTTACGTCAATTCAAGAACAGACAAAACTAATCAATAGGGATAGAAATCAAGATGGTAGTTATTTTGGGGACATGACTGGAAGGGACACAAGGGGGGCTTTGGGTGCTGGTAATATCCTATTTCTTGGTCTGGTCACTGATTCCACAGGTGTGTCCCCTTACGAAAATTCACCAAGCTATTACACATATCTTTTGTGTCCTTTTCTCTATGTATGTTTCACTTCAAGAAAGAGTTCCCTTAAAAGCATATACTTGGGTTTGCAAAGTTGTAAACAATCACAAAATCTTCATTGCCTCACGAACAGTATTTTATATGATGTTTTAGGAACTTTAGAAGTGAAGATGTTGTTCTCTTTCCCTGAGCTAAGCAAACAAATAGAAAAGCAAGTGGGCTTACAAAGGACTTCCTGATAGATGGTCTACCCCAGGTGCCACGCTAGCTTCCTTTTGGAAAACAGGCCGGCCTTCCTTTTGGCGGAGTGCTCTGCTCACCTGCAGGCCCATCTGCTTCACTTGGTTACCTCTGACTCTGGGCCTCTCAGTCCTCGCGCTGGTCCTCCCAGCTGCTCAGCCCTGGATGTCACGACATGGGCAGGAGACAAGGGAGCCTGGGCTGCAGTCAGTCGTTCATCGTCAGCGTACGGCTCACCTGGCGACTCGTTTTTTTATCCCAACTGATGCGCCACTGACTAAGAAAATGGGGGCAAAATTCTCTGGGGATTTCCTCTGTCTCTGTAAACGTTTAAAAAAAGCTTTGGGAGGCACAAGGAAAATCATCCTGGCATCTTTTATGAGAAAAGGGTTCTAATACAGGAGGTACATCCTTAAACACAGAAGAGCTGGTTTATTTCATACCCAGTGGACACACATACATATGTGCACTAAAGGTTACAAAAACGTTCATAGCTTTCTAGTGACGGTAACCCAAAGCTGCAAACAACCCAAATTTCTGCTAACAGTGGAATGGATAAATACGTTATACTTAGCAAAGAACTTGAACGATCTAAGGCAGCACACAGTAACGTGGATAAATCTCACAAGCTTAGGACTTGTCAGTCTCTGCCTTCTGTCAACCAACAGGGTGAGAGGCGTTAGTAGAAAGAGTTGGACGTTTTTGATTGAACATCTTTGCGTGGCCCCATGATTGCCCCTCCCCAGTAGGATCCTGAAGTTATATTAGAGAGGCGTGGTGCTTTCGAGACTACCCAGTGTAACCCTTCCATTTGCTGAGATGCCGAGCCCAGAGAGGGAAAGGGACTTGCAAGTTGAGCAGTAAGTACACAGGTCCAAGACACCTGGCAGTGACCCCACACCAGGGACTGGAGGACCAGACAAGGTCTTGTTGATCCAAAATCAGCCATCACCCCCAGTTCCTTTCCTTTGTTTCCAACCATCAGATACATATGGCTGCTCCATTGTGGCTGAGGGATGCCTGCAGTTCCCATGTCTGTTGGCATGCCCAGGACAGACCCCCGCAGAACGTCAGTGCTACAGCCTGGCTGTGACCCCACAGATCCCAGGAGTGCCTCACTGGCTCAGCCAAGGGTCCTCCAGGTGGAAGCCTGTCACTCATACGGGTAAGGAAGGATGCTCTGGGACAGCCGGCGACCTGCAAAGGCCGTGTTCTGGGTGACCTGTGATGACAGCATAATCCACAATTTCTCTGTCTTTCTCGATCTATCTGCCTCTCTGACTTGCGTAGCCTCTCGGAACAATGAGGGCCGTATGTTTCCCTGACTCTCCACACCAACCAGCGTTCGGGCCAACAGAAGACGCTGCCTCTTCCCGTGTCTGCAGGCCCCCTTGCTTTCAGCAGTTTCAGTTTTGGTAAGCACATCCCAGTTTATGCTGTTGGTAGCTGCCGTGATTTTCCTGACATTGAACACATGACCCCTCAGTCACCATCTTCACAGATTCAAAGCTCTCACTCTCTCGGTCGTCTCCTCACAGTGGTATCAGTTGCTCTTCTCCTGGTTCTGTTAAGTTTCTGATCCAAGAAGAAAACTCAGATCCAGTCAGGTAGCACACTGCTCAACTCACGTTAATATTTGAGTAGGAGAGACCCAAGTTTCCAGTGTATTGAAAAGGAGAGTCATAATCCTTCACTCCATGAAACGCGTTCAAAAATGGAATGCTGACCGTAACCCTGGGTGC
Organism: Trichechus manatus latirostris; assembly: GCF_000243295.1. Lineage (NCBI taxonomy): Eukaryota > Metazoa > Chordata > Mammalia > Sirenia > Trichechidae > Trichechus > Trichechus manatus. The sequence continues at coordinate 36,138,542 of NW_004443940.1, read as the reverse complement.
CACGGCAAGAGGGCCTAGGCACGGTGGCCCCGACCCCTCGGGATCACAAAGTGAGAAGCCACAGGGAGCACAGGGAAACCGAGGTAGGGAGAGACGACCTCCAGCTGGGATGCCAGGGAGATCCCGTGCAAAAGGAACCGTTTGAATTGGGCCTTCAGGGAGGGATTTGCTTGGACTCACAACAAAATGGAAATCATCAGAAAGCAGAGCTGAAGATTCATGAATGGGCTTTGGCAAGACTGTGAAACTCCTGAAAATGAATGTGAAATATTAGACGTATTAGAATATGTGCATTTAATGGAGAAAAAGTCCGTGGCTTTTATTAGATTCTCAAAAAAAGTAGGTCAGGTTCTGATTAGGGACAGACACAATAGATAGATCCTGACAGAATGGGAGAAAAATGTAGAACAAAACTTAAACTCTTAAAAAATCCAGACTTGCTGGACCGGTTGAGACTAGAGGAACCCTTGAGACTATCACTCAGAGTTACCCTTCAAACTTTGAACTGAAACTATTTCTGGAGTTCACATTTCAGCTAAATACCAGATTGACTCAGAAAGTAAAACAGTATCACTCATGAGTACTGTACTCCTTTCAAAAAAATCACCGATATGAGACCAAATGGCCAACATTTACTCTAAAGCAAAGATGAGAAGGTAATGGGTGGCAGGGAAACTAGATTAATGGAAACAGAACAACCAGAATGAAAATAATGAGAATGTTGACAGATTGGGAAAATGGAACCAAAGTCACAAAACAATTTGTATAGAAGTTTGTTAAATGAGATCCTAATTTGCTGTGTAAACTTTCACTGAAAACACAATAAAATATATATGTATATATCTGGTCTTCTGATTTCTTCTTTTTTTATTGTGCTTTAAATGAAAGTTTACATTTCAGGTTAGTTTCTCATACAAAAGTTTACACACACACTGCTATCTGACACTAGTTTCCCTCCCCGTACTGTGACAGCACGCTCCTCCGAATTTACCACGTCCATTCAGCCAGCTCCTATCCCTTCCTGCTTTCTCATTGCGCCTCCAGACAGGAGCTGCCCATTTAGTCTCATGTATCTACTGCAGCTAAGCAGCACACTCTTCATGAGTATCATTTTATGCCTTACAGTCCAGTCTAACCTTTGTCTGAAGTATTCTTCGGGAATGGTTTCAGTTTTGGACTAACAGAGAGTCCAGGGGCCATGTCTTCTGGGGTCGCTCCAGTCTCAGTCAGACCATTAAGTCTGGTCTTTTTACTAGAATTTGAGTTCTGTACCCCACTTTTCTCCTGCTTCATCAGAAACTCTCTGTTGTGTTCCCTATCAGTGCAGTCATTGGTTATAGCCGGGCACCATCTAGTTCTTCTGGTCTCAGGCTGATGAGGTCTCTGGTTTATGTGGCCCTTTCTGTCTCTTGGGCTAATATTTTCCTTGTGTGTTTGGTGTCCTTCATTCTTCTTTGCCCAGGTGGGTTGCGACCAATTGATGCATCTTAGATGGCCACTCGCTAGCTTTTAAGACCCTAGACACCACTCACCAAAGTGGGATGCAGAACATTTTCTTAATAAACTTTGTTATGCCAATTGACCTAGATGTCCCCTGAAACCATGGTCCCCAGACCCCGCCCCTGCTACTCTGTCCCTTGAAGTGTTTGGTTGTATTCAGGAAACTTCTTAGCTTTTGGTTTAGTCCAATTGTGTTGACTTCCCCTGTATTGTGTGTTGTCCTTCGCTTCACCTAAGATAATTCTTGTCTACTATCTAGTTAGCGAATACCCCTCTCCACCCTCTTAACCTTCAAAGAATGTTTTCTTCTGTGTTGAAAACATAACAAAATATTTAATTAAAAAAAAAAAAAAACAACTACAGAGAGAAGCTAGAAAGGAGTATGTACGTAAGTGACACGCTTCCCCAAGTGAAGAATGAATGAAATCACGGGTGATGTAGAAATAAAGATTCCTCGTTAGTTTGGACCACCACCCGTCTGTCAATTTGTTATACTGTGGTGGCTCATGTGTTGCTATGATACTGGAAGTTATGCCACAGGTATTTCAAATACCAGCAGGGTCACCCAGGTTTCAGCGGAGTTTCCAGACTAAGGCAGACAAGGAAGAAAGTCCTGGCAATCTACTTCCAAAAATTAGCCAATGAAAATCTTATGGACCACAACAGAATATTGTCCAATATAGTGCTGAAAAATAACCCAAACTTACCAATAATCATGAAGATGGCATAAAACAAAAACCAAACCCATTGCCATTGAGTCGATTCAGACTCGTAGCAACCCTATGGGACAGGGTAGAACTGCTCAGTAGAGTTTCCGAGGAGCAGCTGGTGGATTCGAACTGCTGACCTTTCGATTCACAGCAGTAGCACTTACCCACTATGCCACCAGGGTCTCCTGAAGATGGCGTAGGAGCGGGCAATGTCACACGTGAGGTCGCCACGAGTTGGCTTGATGGCAGCTAACGACAGCAACAATTATTCTGCAGGAATTCGCCACTACGTGGTGCAGGGTGCAGATGTCCCAAACGCAAAGTCAATTGAGCTGTAGCAGTGTTTCAGATAGATGTGTACTTTCAGCAAAACAATATTAGCTTGTGTGGCAGGTAATAATTTTATTTTTTGTAAACAGACTCCCTCCTCTTCCTACCCTTGCCATGGCTTCCCTGTAGGAACAGTACAGCCCCGCCTTGGCCATATGACTTGCTTGGACCGAAGGGACACGGGCATACATGACAATGTGCCTGTTGCAGAGGCTTTATGAGGCTTTGCGTGTTTCTGCTCACTGCCTGCTTGCTCTCTGGTCGTTTTAGCCACTGTCCCTGTAATAAGGATCACACACAGCAGAGTTAAACCCAAGCCTAGTCAAGACCTGCTGACATACAGCCAACTCACAAATGCCTGAAAGAAAAATAAATATGTGTTGTTCTAGGACACGGGGAAAAAAAAAGGTAGGTGAAGCTCAGGAGAGGTCCTCCCTAGTGAAGAGCTGACCAGAGGACCCATTTTCTGGGAAAGCTCAGAGCAAATCTGGAGACCTGTTACCTGTACATGGGCCACAGACTAGTGCATCCAGGCAGAGCCTTTAACCTGCATTCAAGGTGCCTTCAGCTTCCTAAAATTGTGTGTTTGTTTTATGTTTTTATTTTTGTGCATTTTTCTGGGAAGTTGTCAGTCACTTTCACTAGATTCTCAGAGATCATGGTCCCAATAACTTTATGCACGGGAGCTCTGGGGAGGATATAAATACAGAGCAGGAGACAGAAATGTTGTGGAGGAGGGTGGGCCCAGGTGGGACAGAGCAGCAAGGGGCTTTTGATACCAGAGAATGGCACTGAGTTTGTGGGCTACGGAAGGATGGAGTGGGGGAACCCAGAATTTGAGAGAGAGGCAGAATTTGAGGGAGGGGTTTGGAGTCAACTTTCAAAGCTCAGTGCAAAAGCTTACTTCTGGTGTACCTTGCCTGATTCCCCCAGCTGCCCTGAGCCCCTGAGCCTTTTTTCTTGCTGAAAACACACTAGAGCAGGGCCTTGGACCAGAGAGGCCTGAGCAGGATCTAGCACGTAACACACGTCCTGTGTGGCTGGACCTGGCTCCCCACCGCTTGCCAGAGACCGAGGGCCCCATCATTCTCAGAAGGTGACCCTCCAGATGACACTGGGCTGGGAGCACCCATACTCCACAACAGCCGTGTGGGCGCATGGGTCGGTGCTGCGATCACACTGACTCTCCTGGGAGTTTATTCCAAAGATGAACTGTGCCGGGCTTTCCTCCTCTCCTCTCTGTGATCAGACTGACTCACAGACACAGCTCCCGGGAACTCAGATCACCCTGACGTTCTGAACGCACCAAAGCTCAAACCCCTGCTCCTCCTCGGCTCTGCTTCACGATGGGCCTGGGCTGATGGGCTCTCCGTTCGCTCTCCCTGTGAGGACATCCAAAGCAGGCAGAGGCGTCCTCGCAGGGCAGGGTCACGGGAAGACCTCAGAGCAGGTACAAATGTGGTGAGACTCTTGCTGAGACTTTCCTTTCTCAGCGTTAAGTGCCTGCGACGATTCTGGCAGGAGGAACTGGGGTGGACGGGAGCTGACCACAGCACCAGGTGCCACCCCGCACCCCCACAGGGAAAGGTCTTCTGTGGGCAGAAGGGGCGCCCAGGCAGGGCACGGACCCTGCTCAGGAGTGGAAGTGAGTGCAGCTGCTTCTGCTTTTTCCAGACCAGTCTTAACCCCAGTCTGCCCAACAACTGTTTCCATTTTGACCAACTTGCTTGGAGTGAAGGACAATTCACACCTGAGCCACACCATCCCACCAACATCATAAAATACCCGTGTGATCACGCGTTCTCCTGCATGCTGACCTGCAGCAAGCTCTCTGCTGGTTTTCCTGCTCTTCCAGGATGGTGTCTGTTGGCCTGCTGAGTCACTCTGCAGGTGACGCACCAACCCGCCCGTGTGTGGGCTCTCCGGCCGTTTGTCTGTGGTTCCCCCATGAGTCAGCGGAATGGAGAGCATCACTTTGAGCAGATGTTACGGAGATGACACAGCAGTCACAAGGCGTGTGAAAAAAAGGTGAGTTTTGAAGGACTGAGGAGGAGAACTCAGTCGGGTTCGTTTGGGAGATGCTGAGTCACCGTCATCTATGCTTAGCTGTGGCCCCAACGGCAAACCCAAAACCCGGGGCGTTCGTCTGGCGAGAATCTGGAAACTTGTATAAAATGTCGTTTGGAGTAGAACTAGATAATTTTTTTTTAATGGAGATTTGCAGTTCTGTATAAAACTTTAAAAATCAAAATGTGGAAAAATTCATTAGTGTACTAAGTAACGAACAGTGGTCCATCTATGTTAAATTTTTAATTTTTAGAAATTTAAATCAACCACCAAATTTGAAGTTTGTTATAAATTCAATACAGAAGTGGGAAGGATGCAGGAAGACAGGGAAGAAAGAGATTTCACCGTTCACTCACAGTGTGATCAAGACGCCTGTTCTAAACGTCTGCGACAATATTGACACTTCCTGGTGTTTTCATTTTGTTCTATTTTTGATAATGTCTTCCTGAAATCTCTAAGGACCAGAATCAGGCATCATTTCAGACACTTTTCTGTTCCCTGAATCACCTTTGCCCCTTCTGGGTGGGCTAGTTGTTCTTCGAGGAACTTCTCAGCCGGGCTGCGTCCTGGGAGGCTGGGCTGTGCTGTCAGGGTGGGAGGGAAGGCTCCAGGGCTTTGTGCAGGTCGCTTGTGTGGGTTTCCTCTGCTCTGCCCTGGTGTGGGATGGGGACTAGCAGGCCGGATATGTGGGCTTGGGGTGGGAGATGGGGTCACTCCAGGGCTAGAGTCAGGCAGGCTGAGCTCGGGCCGCATCCACCCAAAGCCCAGCAGGGGGCCCCGCTCCGGGAGGCTAAGCCCCCTCCGAGCCCCGGCCCCTCCTGGGGGAAACACCTGAGCTGCACCAACAGGTGGAGGAGGAGGGTAATGGAGAAGCAAGGCAGACAGTCCTCTCCCCGGGACTCCCTAGGTGGCCAGGCCCCGTCACCCAGGTGGGAGCCTCCCTCTTGGGCTCAGGCCCCGAGGCCTGATTTCCGCCTCCGACTCACTGGACAGCGTGATCCTCACGCCCTCTGTCTCCCAGTCACTTGTCAGAGCCTTCGGTCTGCTGGTATTTCTCTCTCCCCGTTTCCACCCCAGCTTTTAGGACTTTATCGCACATGCAGTGGACTTGTTCTGGGGATGAAGGAAAGAGAAGGCACGTGAACGAGGATCACCCGGGGCTTCTACAAGTCTTGCTTCCACCCAGCTATATCTCCACATAAACCCCTTCACAGACCCCTTTAGGAAGTAGACAGATGGTTAGATAGCTGCCTTTGAGTTGACTCCAACTCATGGAGACCTTGTGTATAGCAGAAAAAAGTGTTGCTTGGTCCTGCATCATCCTCAAGGTTGCCCATCACTGAGGTGGTTGTGCCAGTCCACCTCACCAAGGCCCCCTCCCCTTCACCAGACACAGTGTCCTCTGGCAATTGATCCCTCCTGATGACATGTCGAAGTAAAACAGTCCGACAATGTTTTGCTGTTTTCCTTAAGGTTTTCATTGGCTAATTTTTGGAAGCAGATCACCAGGCCTTTCTTCCTAGTCTGTCTTAGTCTGGGAGCTCTGCTGAAACCAGTTGTCATGGATTGACTTGTGCCCCCAGAAACGTGTGCCAAGTTGGCTAGGCCATGATTCCCAGGACTGTGTGATTGTTCACCATTTTGTCAGCTGATGTGATTTTCCTGTGTGTTGTAAATCCTACCTCTACGATGTTAATGAGGCAGGATTAGAGGCAGTTATGTTAATGAGGCAAGACTCAATCTATAAGATTAGATTATGTTTTAAGCCAATCTCTTTTGAGATATAAAAGAGATAAGTGAGCAGAGAGACATGGGGATCTCATACCACCAAGAAAGCAGTGCCAGGAGCAGAAGGCATCCTCTGGACCTGACGTTCCCGTGCAGAGAAGCTCCTAGTCCAGGGGAAGATTGATGACAAGGACCTTCCCCCAGAGCCGACAGAGAGAGAAAGCCTTCCCCTGGAGCTGGCTCCCTGAACTCAGACTCGTAGCCTCCTAGACGGTGAGAGAAGAAATTTCTCTTTGTTAAAGCGATCCGCGTGTGGTATTTCTGCCACAGCAGCGCTAGCTGACTAAGACAGCGGCCCACGACGAGTGATCTTGCTGATATCTGAAATGCCGGTGGCACAAGTTGCAGCATCACAGCGACGTGCAAACCACCACAGACGACAGACTGACAGACCTGTATGGAGTACTCCACAGAACGCTCTGACCTTCCCTCACCTCCCGCCTGAGAAACGCCTCAGCT
>NW_004443940.1:36120221-36131171 GCF_000243295.1 Trichechus manatus latirostris | reverse complement strand
ACAGACCTGTATGGAGTACTCCACAGAACGCTCTGACCTTCCCTCACATCCCGCCTGAGAAACGCCTCAGCTCTGCCCACTCATCATCTTAACTCTCAACATCCCCAAGCCCCCAGCATCATGAAAGCCAGCTCCCTGAGGCTTCCCACTTAGACAATTTTTCACTTCTCCCCTTGGCGGTTGTTTTGTTTTCCGAGACCCTAGACAATGATATGAAATCGGGCAGCAGAAAAAAAGAACTCCTAACCACAGCCTTGTCCTGGCCTCTTGCCCTCGCCCCTGTCTCACTTGGCCTTCTGTCCTACTGTCCATCCTCCCAGCTTTTGAGTCCTCCCTCCCTCCAGCCTCCCTCCTTTTTTCCCTTCATTCATTCATTCACTTACCCATTCACCGTTTATTTGGCTTTGACCCACCCCAGGACTCTGAGCCTGAAGAGGCCCCAGAGCTTCAGGGCCGACACCCTCCCCAGCTCCCTGCGCTCCCTCCTTCCTCCCAGAGCCCAGGGCTCCAGCTGCTTTCCTGTCCTGTGTGAAAAATCTCACCCACCACCTATTCTGACCATTAAAATTCTCCTCCTCCAGGCAGCCCAGGCCAGAGAGTAAGCTCCAGTCCCCCTGGCTCCCTCTCATCCTTGTCCCCAAAGATAGGTTCCAGGCCCTTTCACTGAAGAGCTCGTTGGAAAACTGGGAGGGAAGTAACAGACGATGAAGTGACAGAGGTATTTAGTTCTGTGTCATAGTCCCTGGTCTCCACTTCTAATCCCTGGGAGGCATCTCCCAGACTCCCTCCCTTATTTTGAGCAACATCTTCGGTCCGCCCTGTGGCCCCTTCCTCCCTGGAGGCCGTGGGGCAGACACCGCTGCCGCCCCTTCTCCCCCGTGCAGGACTGGAATTTCCGGGCCCTGCAGACCAGGTGGCCTCCTTTCTAACACACAGATATTCCCCCGGGATGTTCTGTCACATACATTCTTCCAAGAATTTATCACCAGGAAAAAAAAAAAACTTCCCGGAAGAACCAGTATATTTTCTTCTGTTAGACAATAAGAGCTGCACACCACGCTGCTTTCCCTGGTTGCCAGGAAGTCCAGAGCTACGTGTCATGGTGATTCCTGCGGCAGTCACCAGCTCCCTTTCCTGCCCTCTTCCTGCTCTCACTTGTCTGGTTTACTCCTGGACGTGTGCACTTGTGTGCTTATCACGAGCCGAGGGCCAGCCCGGGTAACCCCACCGGAAGGTTGTCCAACCGCCCACCCTTGACACCCTGCCCTTGCTCTTCCTTTGTTGCTGGAACCCATCAGCTCCCAGCACCTGCCATGGGGTCCCCTCCCAGTTTATTGCACGCTGGCTTTCCCTACAAAGCTTCCCAGTCTGCTCGCCTGTTAGATTGGGGGTCCTGCACTCCCTAGCCTCTGGCCCTTGGGGTCACTGTGCCACACAGAGCAGGCCCTGGCCGCTTGCACCCCATAAAATGGGGGCTTTCCATACAGAAAACCAGGCAGCAGAAAAAAGAACTCCTAACCACAGCCTTGTCCTGGCCTCTTGCCCTCACCCCTGCCTCAGCTGGCCTTCTGTCCTACTGTCCATCCTTCCAGTTTCTGAGTTCTCCCTCCCTCCAGCCTCCCTCCCTTTTCCCTTCATTCATTGATTCATTAAACACTTTGCTGGGAGACGAGGCCTGCAGAGACTCCTGGCCAGTAAACCAAGGTTCTCTTCTTCGCTGCCACCTGCCTGGGTGATTGTCACACCTTGTCTCAGGCTACACAAGGGGGAAGTGACAAAGGCTGAATATGATGATGAGGGAAGTCAGAAACTGACAACTGACCTCAGTGAGGAGGAAGTTCTTGTCCCTCTCCTGGTCATCTCTTCATCCCAACGGGTCACGGTGTTGTTTGTTGTTTCATGCCATTGAGTTGATTCCGACTCACGGGGACCCTACAGGACAGAGTAGAACTGCCCCATAGACTTTCCAAGGAGCAGCTGGTAGATTTGAATGGCATCTCAACAAGAACCAGAAAGAAGAAAGAAGCTCGCAGCCACCAGGGAAAGGTCTCTCTGAGTGTAGCAGCTCAGCCTTTCACAAAGCCCGACCCAGACCCAGGGCCTCTTGTAGTCTCAGGGAGAAAGGCTGCTTTCTGTGAGCTTGGAGTATTCAGCAGGGCTTTGTACAGTTACGGTCGAAGCTTCTCCTTGAAGGAGAACCTGTGCCCCCACATTAAAATCACGCCAGCTTACTTATTTGCACACCCCAAGAAAAATAAGAGACGAGAAAGTCATTTTAAAATGAGTGTCAGGGTGGTGTTGGGGCCACCAACACACCAGCAAAGTCCAAGTTCAAAACCTGAGCCCGTGGCCTCCACTGACTTAATTAGATGCAAAAACGGACGGACACCAAGGCATCTGTCCAACACCACGCTGTTCTCCTGGGTGTGCTGAGTAAGAATGCGAGCTGTCATTCTTTGTTTCCAGACTTGGCACCAAACCCGCTCATGGGGATCAAAGCTCCCATTGTCTGCATCCCTGAACCTCTGTCACTGAACCAAAACCCAGACCCAGGGCTATCACTTCGGTTCCGACTCAGCCACAGCACCTGCCAATCAGCACGACCAAGATCAGGATCCGTGTCTGGTCACTGAGTGAGCCAGCTCCTCAAAGGGCCACCCGGTGCTGAAGGCCCCCTCAACTCACACACACACCCACCCCCCGACTGCGGTGACTGGAGAATTTCACAAGGTATGAAAGGAAATTCGGTCAAGCACAAGGCCCCTGTATGCCATCACTCCACCCAAGAGAGAAGAGAAGCTCGGGAGATGGTCCCAGAACTGGTTCACGTACCTTTTTTTTTTGCTTGTCTGCCTTTCCAAAGTGGTAACAGTTTGGGGTGAGGCCTGCCTTTTTGGGGACAGCTTCTGCCCTGCTACCCTCACTCCTTTGGATTCCATCCCTGAATGTCTCTCAGACCTTTGCAAAGACCAGGCTCTCTCTTGTGCTGGCCCTTTGCTTGAGCTGGGACTCACTTCTCCCCACTTTGGCCAGCCTACACCTTTCATCCTTCCCTTCCCAGCTGAAGTGGTTTCTCCTGTCCCCCCAAGACTGCCTAGGGCCCTCCTCTCACACACCCCCACCCCCCCATCACTACTTGGTGATTCTCATCTTGTGGGTCTTTCCCTAGGCTGGGACCAACTCAGTTTGAATCACTGATATATTTATTCCTAATGCCTCACACAGAGTCTGGCAAATAGCAGACTCAAAAAGACTCAGTGCTTGAAAACACCCTGGGTTTACTGAAGGTGAGCGTTCAGCTGGTTGGAATCAGTAAGGAGTTCATCTCAGAGGAGTGAGTGGGCAGAGCTCAGTGCCATGAGGGAGTGCAGGGTCTCCAAATCCAGGAAGCTGGTCGGTTCTACCACTTGGGACACTTTGCGAGGCAGGGTCTGTTTCTGGGGAGCAGCTGAGATTTCAGGTGACCTATAAACAGGTGGGTGGAAGGAGCTGGGCTCATTCATCTTCTGGGGCAGTCTCCTAGGCCAGGACATCTGGGAGGCCAGACTCTACGATGCCCATAAAGGCAGAACCGAGTGGCTCTGACTCTGCAGTCTCCAGGAGGCCGGAACGTCCAGGGAGTTCCCCGACTCTGCAGTCTCCATGAGGGCAGGCCAGCCAGGGAATTCCCCGACTCTGCAGTCTTTATGAGACCAGATATCTGGGAGCCCCCCACTACTCTGCAGTCTACACAAAGACAAAACACCCAGTAACCCCGACTCTGCAATCTCTATGAAGGTGAGACTTAGCTCCTGCGTGTTCCCAGCACCCTGCACAGTGCCCGACCCAGGAAACTGCTCAACAAATGTCACTCGAATGGTTGAAGGGAGAAAAGAGTGAGCGCGTGGACAAAAATGATTTCTAGCAAAATTGGTCGTATGATCCCAGGTTGGTATTAGGAGACCTTAGCATTTAAATTGGAAAACAAAAACAAAACCAATCCTCCTTTAACATATTTAAAGATAATTTCCCCATCTCCAGCATTTACTCTCCCGTGGACACATGGAGGCAGTGAGCGGAGCTTCCCTTAAAGGTACACGATGACGAGAAGGAGCCACATGACGGAGTACCAGCCACGATGAGGACGAACCACGTCCACCCGCGGTAGCGAAGAGAGAGCTCACAGCATGGGGAGGGGAAAGCAAATTGCAGAAGGACTCCACCTGTGCTAGCGAATAAAACAGCGAAGAGCACTCTACTGCCCTTAGGTGAAGGCACAGAGGAAAACTCTGAACACCTGGACAGGAAGCCCATCCCAACCTCAGGATGATGAGAATGGGTTGGGGATGCAGGAGGAAGTCAAGCTGCGTCTGAAAAAAGATCTGAAGCCAGTGCGGTATCATGTTATCATTTATTACGCGTTAAATGTTGTCACTATTCAGGGTATTTGTTATATTATTCTCTGGATTTTTTGGTAATTTTTAAAGTTCCATAATTTATTTTTTTAAGAAGCAGTTGTCTCAAATTATCGGAAATAATATAAGAGCCAAGTGGTTACTTCACTTAGCATTTGCAATACAATATAACAGTTATCTTATCTGAACAGTGTAAAAGTCATGCTTGGTACCTAGGATTCCTGCTTGAACTAAATCCTCCCAGTTTCCCAACTACCAGTTCCGTCTCCTGGTTAGCAGCCTGCCCTCCAACCAGTGTGAGTCTGAAAGAAACTCTACAGTCTTCCCTGCTGTGAATATCCCTACCTCTGCCCCCTGGCCCCCTACTGCATCCTTAGACACCTTGTAGCCCCATGTCCATCGCCAAACCACCAACACTCATGTACTTAATGATAATAAAGTATTTATGCAGTACACACAATGGTTCTCAAACTTGGACCGTACGTTGGAATCATCTGGAGATTGTTCACACACAGATTTCACCACTAGAGTTTCTGAATCAGTAGGTCTGGGATAGAACCCGAGAATTTGCATTTCTAACAAGTTCTCAGGTGATGCTTAGGCTACAAGCCTGGGGACCACATTTTGAGAGCCACTGTGTTAGACAATGTTGAAAGGATACTTCCCTGTAAACCTGGTTTGCCCCTCCCTGGCCCTCTCTGCCCCATTCCATCATCACAGCAATACCTGGCATCAAGTCTGTGTTAGTCCCTCTCTGAACAGAACAGATCTAAGCATGTTTATTCCTACTTGCTCTGGGCCAAGCCAATTCTTGACCAGAAGAGAACATTCAGAAGTAAGTGTTATCCGTTGAAGAATGAAGGGAGGAATGGGGAGAAAGATGAAGGGCCAAAATAAATAAATAAATAATAAATGAAAGATGGAAAAAAGCAACAAGGCCAGAGAAAGGATTGAGAAAAAAGAAAGTTGGTGTTCTCCATTCCTTCCGATGAAGCTGACCCCAGAGCTTACAGATGCCCTTACAGGCTGCAGAGAAGGGACAGAGGGACCATTTTCCATTCCTGTATGCAAATAATCATCTCTAACATCCCCGCCGCCTGCTCCCTAAATCAGAGTCCGAGAAGGATAATTTATGATTGGCAAGAATTCTCTCTTCTGAAAACTCTTAAACACAGAGTTTTGTTGTCAACGTCTCTTGTGAGGCCTTCATATGTCCTCAGGTTCCTTCCAACGCTGTCCCAGAGGCCCACAGGGCCCAAGGGAGCTGGCCCCAGCAGTCTGTATCCACGGGGCCTGTCCCTGGTGGGACTTGCTTCCAGACACTCATGGAAGTGGGAAGAGAAAGTGTAGTGAACAGCTTCACACTCCCAGGGGCATGGGACTTAAACACATCGGTTCTAGAATCAGAAAAGGGATCAACAGCAAACAGATGGAGGTGGTGAGAAGGCTTTGGCTTTCACAGATGTTAGTGCTGGAAGAGGAGGCAGGGACCACCCACCCCAGGAGTCACAATCCTCTCCATGCGTCAGATCGCCTGGGCCGCACTCCCACAGATGCTGATGTCATTGGCATCAGTGTTGATGTCCCTGTGTTGTCTGGGAGCCCAAAACCTCCCCAGGTGATGCTAATGGGCAGGCTTGAGCCTCACTGATCCAGACTAGAGTCGAGTTCGTCACCCATGGGGTAGAAACGGAGTGTCCAAAAAGTTAAGTAACTTACCAACAGTCACATAACAAGTTAAGAGTGAAAGGTGGGTGAGAAGTTGGATCTCCTAATGACCGTTCTCAGGTGGGGAGAAAATAAGTCTTCTATGCATTTGTGGTTAAACCTGTGGTCATTCTCTCCCCTGACAGTCACCTAATGGAGGAAGCCTCAGAGCTAAAGAGGAACAGAATCAGGGTCTCCTGCATGCATTCCCTGAAGGACTCTGTCCGCGCACTGCTGAGACAGATGAGTCTGGGATGTTGTTATCCTGCCAAGTGTGTTCCCGGGAGGCCTGACGACTCTAGGCTGTTGCCTATTGAGCCCTCTGCAGGGTCTTGGACTGTGTTTGGCCTGTGACAATACCCAGAAGACATGGGCTTGCTCCTTCATTGTATCTCTGCTTCTAGGATGGAGCTTCACAAGAAAATGGATGACTAGCAGAAAAATATTTCAGGGCAACTGCAGTTTACCGAGGGTTCACTCTGTCAGGTTGTACATGACCCCATGACATTCTCATGAAAGCTCTCTCTTAGGTCACCCCATTGCTGTGCATGGGAATGTGGTATGGTGCGGTGGTGGGAGCTAGGAGGCCAGACTGCCTTTTGCACCTGATTTGCTGAGCAAACTAAACCAGAACTGGACCTAATCAGGCTGGGATAACCCCCAAGATGCCAGGGAACTAGGAAAACTTTCCAGGGGCAGGAGACCCCCATGACCCTCATTGTGTAAGAAAGAGCAAAGTGAAGGGACTTGGCACATTGCCAAAAGGGGCCCAGGAGCATCATGGATGAGCAGGCTGCCCGGTCTGAGCTCTCCCCAAGAACTGGGAAGGAAATAAGATGCAGCCTTCCTCCTTCCTTCCTTGCAAGACTGCGAGTAGGGAATGGCCAGCTGGCTGAGGCCCTCAGTTCTCCTGTCTCCACTAAGAGGCTGTTGTAGGATTAAACAAGATAACACATGGCACGTTCTTGACGGCGCTTGGCACACACTGGCGGCAGAAGTTAGCTGACAGTGATGGTTAGTTTTATGTTCAGCCTGACTAGGCTCTGATGCCCAGTTGTTCGGCTAAACACTAGTCTAGATGCTGTTAAGACGTGGTTACATGGGATTACATCAGTTGGCCTCAAGTAAAGCAGATTGGCCTCCATAATGTCAGTGTGCCTCATGCAATCAGCTGAAGGCCTTAAGAAACTGCAGGCTTCCCAAGGGAGGATTTGCCTCCAGACTGTAAATAAATATCCTGCCAGAATTCCTCTCTCCCCAGCTGTCTGACCAAGGCTTTAGGGCACAAGACTGATGGAATCTCCAGCCTGTCCCCTGACCTTCAGATTTTGGACTTGACCTCCACAATCACGTGAGCCAATTCCTCTAAATAAATCTGTGTGTGTGTGTGTGTGTATTGGTTCTGTTTCTCTAGAGAATCCTGTCTAAGACACCAGCCAAATTTAATGTTGCCAGCCTGACTATAACTCACCCTGACCCCAACATTCTTGGATGGGCAGACCCTTCCCAGACGGGGAGCTTTGTCTTCAGTGACACCTCTCCTCCCTGCAGGCTTGCCCCCTCCCCCACTACCCAAAGTAGAAGTGACAGGAAGCAACATTTGAACCCAGAAGCCACCCATCTGCTCTTCTCTCTGAAACCATGGGGTGGTGGGGGGGGGGGGCACACACTGTCTCCTCATCTATAAAATAGGGACTATCTCTGTCTCATTGGACAGTGGGGAGGGCCACCAGACACAACAGGAGTGGCAGTGTGTGTGACATGTAAATGACCACCCGGCCACTGAGTGAGCACGGCACATTTGGCATCTCTCCCAGCTCAGACAGGGCTCCACTCACCAGATCCCTTTCCTGTCTCTGGGGCCCCATCCTGTGACTGCTGCCCCACCTAGCTGGTCCTGTCATGAGGCCAGGACTTCATGGAGGCTGTGTTCAGCGGTTAGCTTGGGCAATAGACCAGCTTAGGTTTGAACCCAGGCTTTACCTCCACGGACAAGTACCAAGAGCTCTCTCTGCCTTTTTTTTCTCATCTAGGAAGTGGCCCCTGCCTTTTAATGTGGTCATCTACTCTCACCAGCTACATGTGAGTCACAGACACTAACCTAAGTACTTCACACACTATCTAGTCTTCACAGAAACCCTACCAAGTGGGTGCTACTAGGGAAACTGAGGCCTGGAGAGGCCAAGAGAAGAAGGCAGGATTTGAACCCATGAGATGTACCTCCAGAATTGGAGTCCATGAGTCCATGCTACCTACACTGGGCTCCATCCCTCAACAAACCCAATAAATGGATTGTGTTTGTTCTGGGCTTGTCCTTCCCACACACCTGTCTCCTTCCTTTCTCTTCCAGCCTATCAGAGTCCATGTGCTCCTGGGAGGAGTCCACGTGCTCCTGGGAGGGGTCCACGTGCTCCTGGGAGGAGGCAGAGACAGCTCCTCAGCCCCTCAAGGAGAGGCTGGTGGAACACTCCGGCCCCAGGCTTCGATCCTGCGTCACTACCCAAGATTTGGCAGCTGCAGCCGCAGACTCTGACTGAGGCCGAGAGGGCACGTCTGCTGGGGCCCGGCGCCCGGCTGGACCGATGCTTCCCAGGGCAAACCCACGGAGAGACCCCCCTCGGCAGAGCTACGGGGCAAGTCTGGTGATGTCACCCTTCTCCTCAGGCAGCCAATCATTGGGACATAAAAGTTACTCTCCTGGAATGAGAGTGACGGTGCCACCTCCTCCCGCTCTCAGCACCCTACACATTAGCGTTGGTGCCAGGCTCAAAGGCAGGGCGCGAAGCCAACACAGAGGGTCAGGGCCTGGCTGGAGAGAAGGAAGGGTGGGCTAGAGCTGGCATCAGGCTGGTCAGAGTTGGGGCAGCTTAACCCACATGGGGCCGCACAGGCCGAGGTCAGTCCTGCAGGGCGAGCATGTCCGAGTCTAAGAAGAAAGCAGAGGGTGTCAGGCCAGGCCTGCAGTCAGGAGAGGGACAGGGGAGAGGTCAACAGTGTGCTGGGCACTTGATCAACTAAGCTCGCCCAGCCTCACACAGTGCCCACTTAGCAGATGAGGACGTGCCAAGCTCCCGCCTCACCCAGGCAGAGGTACGCAGCCGGGGAGTGGCAGGGCCAGGACCCGGACCCCAGGCCCCCTTGGTCAGATGGAAACAGCAATGAGGATATGACTGGGGACAGACAGGGATGTAGGGACAGTGTCGGGACTCAAAGGGAGGACAGTTCTGCATGGACGGGGAGAGACCATCTTGGGAATCCAGAATTAAGGACTGGGCATTGCTACCCCAGGGGTGACTGGCTCCAGCTACCCGAGTGTCCATCTCTCCCCTTCTTATCTCCTCTGGGAATGACTGACCAACTTCCAGGCCTGCTTCAAAGTGACACATGAACTTTGACCCCACCACATGGCTGAGGCTTCACCTTAGTGAACTTTCCAGAGGCGACGGAACTCCAGGCCGATTCAGAGCTTGACCCACGGACATCAAGCAGGAAGAAGAAGATGCTATCACATGGGGAGTGGAGCTTGTACAAGTGGGGAGGGGGTGTGGACCTGGGCAGTGGGTTCCGTCAAAGGCCCTGGCTGCCAGAAGCTGGATGTCACCCCTATTCTGGGCGGGCAGCTGCAGGCCTCCAGGCGCCTAACCTGTGCTCCAGCCCCGTCTGTCTGTGAGCGCCCGAGTGAGCCCAGTGGTGGGTCTGCTGAGCCAGGGGGATGCCGACCTAAGCTTGTTCCCTCCAGGGCCGCGGGCTCAGTGTGCAGACAGCCTTTGACCGTGGTCTCCGGGCCGCCTGGGTTCGTGTTTTCTCTGTTGCACTCATGTTTCTGTTTTTCTTTGATATTTGACATCATGCAATGGTGACGGTAATTCTGAGTGCTGTTGTACAATCATCGCATGTCAGATTGGAGCGCATCAACGTCTATTAAAGTTCAATCCACTTTCCCTCCCTTGACTTTCCAACCGACCATCTAAAAAGAACTGCCTTAGAACGAAGGTGCTGATAGAGAGCTGCTGCTGAGGGTTTCTGTGCTGGTGGCCATGACAAACTCTTCCCAAGACAGCCCCAGAGCCTCACCAGGGCCTTGCAAAGAGGGTCCAGCTACTGGTCCTGTTTAACAGATGAGGAAACTGAGGCTCGAAAGGTGAAGTGACCAGCCCAAGGTTACACCGCTGAAAACAGCCACCCAGGGAAATGAACCTGCAAAGTTAGACTGGGAGACCACGCCCTGATTCACCTGGACACAATGCTGCCAACTCCCTCCACCTCCACTGCCCTCCGTGGTCACTCTAGTTGGAAAGGATTTTTTAAATGAGAAAAATTAGTATTACTGGGTATATACTTAGCTGTCAAACTCTGTGTCCTTCTCATAATGTCTTAATTACGTCCTATTATTCCCAAAGGAGCCCTGGTGGTGACGTGGTTTCGTGCTCGTCTGCTAACCGAAAGGTCTGCTGTTTAAACCTACCAGCCGCTCCTCGGGAGAGATGTGGCAGTCTGCTTCCATAAAGATTTACAGCCTTGGAAACCCTCTGGGCAGTTCTACTCTGTCCTATCGGGTCTCTATGAGTTGGAATCGACTCAATGGCAGTGGGTTTGGTTGTTTTGGTTTTTAGTATTCCCAAAGCTCCCAGCATTGCTGCAACCCAGTTTTCGTTTGGCATTAGATCAACACACGCAGCAGCTATTGCCTTCAAGGAAATCTCCAAAGAGGATCAGGACTAGCTCACTGGTTCTCAGTCGGCTGATTGGTTAAGAAGCGGATCAGGACTAGCTCACTGGTTCTCAGTCGGCTGATCGGTTAACAAGCGGATCAGGACTAGCTCACTGGTTCTCAGTCGGCTGATCGGTT
>NW_004443940.1:36104645-36120001 GCF_000243295.1 Trichechus manatus latirostris | reverse complement strand
GCGGATCAGGACTAGCTCACTGGTTCTCAATCGGCTGATCGGTTAACAAGCGGATCAGGACTAACGCACTGGTTCTCAATCGGCTGATTGGTTAACAAGCGGATCAGGACTAGCTCACTGGGTCTCAACCGGCTGATTGGTTAAAAAGCGGATCATCAAATATTTCCTTGCTGTGTTTTTATGGTGTGGTCCTATGGGGATAGGAGAAGGAAGAGGAGTAGCAACATTTAAAAAGTTAAAATGATGTAATTGGTGTCACTGTACGTGTGATAAATGTTGAATTGGCAAATGTTGTGTCATATATAGTTTTACAACAATAAAAAAAAAAAGCACATATAGCCAAAAAAAAAAAAAAAAAAAGGTTAAAGTGAAAACCCAGTGCTACTTCAATAAACAAGTATCCTGGAGGGAAAATCGTTTCTGATACTGGTTAATGCCATAAGCTGAGCGTTTTGAGTGGTGATCTCTCTGTGGTCAACATTGCGAACTCCTCTGCCAGTCCTCGGGGTTTAGGGCACTGCCTAAAACCTGGATCTGCCTGGTTGGGGCCAATTTTTGTTTTTAACCACTAATTAAGCTCAGATTGTTCAATTCACACGTGGCAGATGAAGTCACTGTAACGCTCAGAACAGCATGTCTTCCTCATGAGGACGCAAACCCCACACTTCCTGTGAAGGCAGCCATTTTCCTGTGGGTGCCAGACTCTTCTTTAAGTCTGTGCTTAGCTCCATTTTGGTGCTCAGTTCTTCCAAACAAGCCCACTCTCTAACTTTACCAAGCCCAGAATGCCAGATTTAGGGATTGAAGTCCCTGAATTTTTGCATTATTAGCAAAGTAAGCTAATAACAAACATGAAACGACCAACCAACGTCAGAAGACCTAGGTGTGAAGCCTCCTAATCCTGGCAGCCAGAAGGACACAGGCCTCTGAGAGCCCCCAGGGGGTGGGAAACGAGGTATGGAACTCTAGGTCTTGGGGACAGCCCCTTGTTCTTGCTGGAATCTGCTCTTGTTTGGGATATGGACCAGAATGGCCTCAGGGAGCCCTCCTCCACATGTGGCTTGGAAGACCCAGACCCAGAGACCCCAAGTATACTTTGGGGTGCCCTCCCAAACGCTTCCCCAGGTGGGAGGGGGGCATCCCTTCACTGCTGCTGTGAGCACCCCACCTAACCCACTTTCCATTTTAATAGCCTGGGACTGATGACAACAGGGAGGGGAGACCTCTCAGGCCTCACAGGCTGCCCACGTCAGCTCAGGAGGAGGAGATGGAAGGCGTTCTTCAGAGAAGATACCTCCTTGGTTAAGACCCGGACCTGGCTCCACCCCTGCAGGCTGCTGCAGGCCAGAAATGAAAACCAATCCTGTGTCATTGTTGTTCACTTCTGGCAACCCTGGGTACGACAGAGCACACGCTCCATAGAGCTCTCCTGGCTGTAGTCCTTACAAAAGTGGATTGCCAGGCCCTTCTCCCGTGGAGCCGCGGGGTGGGTCTGAGCTGCCACCCTTTAGGTTAGCAGCCAATCACAAACAGCTTGTGCCACCAGGGCTCCTGAGACACACTGGAAACCTGGCACACATTTCCCCTAAAAATCTGAGGATGACCTTGCTTGTGAACGTGCCCCACTCCTCTCCAGAGGGCCTGGGGCCTGCCTGGATGGCCTTGGTGATGCACTGCCCAGAGGCCTGGAGTGGAAGGCTCACTTCTTCCCATCGGGGGCTGTAGATATAATTTTTAATAGGTTCCTCGGTTGCTCTTCAACAGCTTCAAATGTATCAAGATGTCCTGAGGGCACAAGAACCGATTCCACTCTCTGATTAGAAGGAATGCTCCTGGCCTAACGCCTCACTCGTTTGGAAACAGTGACATTGACGGGGAAAACCACTCAAGCTCTGTTGTTACTTCCTGTGTGTAATTAAGTGGCTCTGCAGGTGACTCAACCCTTTTATTTTTCAGAATGACATCAGACTTATTTTCCATTTTAACAGCTTGGTTACCTAATGGATTTTCTTAAAATCCAATTTCACCTTCTAGTGCAATTTTTTATCTGATGTCTCCCTTCACTCCAGGAAACGCTAACTCCCATAGCGACTGAACAGCTCTCACAGGGCCTCAGTGTTTAGATACCCAAGGCCGCAAATCAGATTTGAAGGAGGAATGGAGGTGTAATCCTTATTTGTTAATTACCTAAATAATTTCACAAGTGCTGGAGTTTTCAATATAATATAACTAGCTGGTACCATTCCTGAGAGGGGCCCCTGATGGTCACCAGAGCACTTGGTCCTGAGGTGGGTCTTAGTCGTGCAAGGAAGCCCCGCTCTGTGGAAGCCACACTTGGTTTTCCGAGCTGTCCTTGCCCAAAGACTCTCCCCACCTTCCTGTCACATGCCCCATCAATTAGAGAAGGAGGATTTCAAACTCAGAAGCTTATTTCAAGCTCGTTTAACATTTTTCTGAGTCCTTGGGTCGTGCAAAACCATTAATGCGCTCAGCTGCTAACCAAAAGGTTGGAGGTTTGAGTCCACTCATTTTTTGAAAGTAGATCGCCAGGCCTTTCTTCCGAGACCTGGTAATCTACTTCTGAGAAAGCAGCCCCTGAAAACCTTATGGAGGATAGTTCTACTCCGACACACACAGGGTCCCCAGGAGTTAGAGTCAGCTCCGTGACAACTGGTTTACTGGTTTAATATTTTCCGGGTAGCCGTGTAAGATTTATTAACATGGAGGTAAATTGTCATTGTTGTTTGTCCAATTCTGTCGTTTGAGAAAAGAATGAGAACTGTTAATATTAATACAACACCGACTGGATTCAAGGCCTTTCGAAAAACCAGATCCGGTGTCCAGCGTGGGTGACCGTCGTTTGTTTTTGTTCTCCCGCTGTTTTGGTGAAGATCGTTGTTCTGTTTTTTGGCTTGTCTGTTTGGTGCTTAGGTGAGCTGGGTGGATTTCATTTTCTGTCCATGTTGAGGGTTTTTCCTCGACTCAGTCTTTCTGCCTCACTTCAGTTTCCAAAAAACAGCCTTCCGGTGTGAGCAGAGCGTGCTCTTGTCTTGGACTAGCCGAGCATCGAAGTTCCAGCTTCGCTCTTGACTCAGTGCCCGCTCAGGGTTGGCGGACCCTCCACAGACCTGCTGACAGGGGCCCACTGTGACCCAGCCTTGTCTCCCAACAGGAAGGCAGCCTGGACGTGAGCAGAAGGTGATCCCTGCTGCCCAGAGCTCTTCTTCCCCTAGATTCAGTTAAAGAACTTCCTAGGGCTGGGGGACACTGCCGAACTTCAGCGACACTTTTTTAAAAATCCGAGAGCAATCAAGGGTATCATGCAGGCAGTTGTTAGCGGCCAAGGGGGGAACTCCAAGTCATGGTGACCTTATGATCAAGCATGCAGTAGGCATCCATTAAATGTTAATTTTCTTCCTTCTGTAATATTTACTCCGGATAATTTGAGAAAATGAATGTCTGCACACCTGGAAGAATACACACTCTAGTGATTGTTTTCCCCGTAACAAAGGTATCAGTTGTCTGCGGTCTACCTCCTTGCTTGCGGCAGGACTGGGCAGTGTTTCGTTCTGCTGTATGTGGGGTCACTGGGAGTTGGAACCGACTCAACGGCACCTAACAACACCTTCTTGCTTAGAGTGTTCTGCTTTCTCTAAGCTAACATCTCATTGAAGGAAAGAGGCATCATAAAGAAACATGTTGTCATGGGCTGTCCCTTCAAAAAGTCCTTTCTAGAACATCAACTCCGACCAAGAATTGTGCTAGGTCTGGGATGGTGGTGGTGGGGACCAAGAAACAAGGGCCAGCTTCCTGCTAAAAATCACCCAGAAAGATAACTAGCCCCAGAGAAGCACACACACACACTATGCTGGTGAGGCAAGAGAACATGGGGCCCAGTCATTAACGGGGTTAAGTTGCCCCCCGAAATGTCTAGATAAGAGCCCCTCAGCTTGTTTGGGACTGCTCAGCTTTCTGCAGTCCAGCCCCAAGCTCCTGCTTCCACTGGGTTCCTTCCTCACACAGATGGTGTCTCCACATCGCCCATGCCCTGTACTTTGTGCCACATCAAACCTGGAAATGAACTCAGTCTCAAAAGTCAGTTTTACATGTAATGGACTTTCTCGAATGGTGGTTGGGGGTGGGGGTAGCTGCTTAGAGAAGGTCTTCATTGAGTATTTATGGAGGAATTAATACAGGACTCCAACCTGAACATCATGTTAGGCGTCTTTGTTCTTAAAAGCCTTTAGCCACCCCCCCTGAGGTCTTCCTCAGGCCGTCTCACCTGGGTCGCCACCCTCCCCTTAGCGCCACAGTGACTCTGAGCCGATTCTTCATGAGGTTCATGTCTCAGCCCAGGGCCCCACACGCTCCCAGCTCTGCCTTCCCCGGGAACAAAGGACGTGGAGGCTGTGTTCAATACATCCCATTCCTTCCCTCACAAATGCTCTGGGGTGTGTGCGTGAGTGTGTGTGTGTGTGTGTGTGTGTGTGTGTGTGTGTGTGTCGTGGGAGGTGTTTGTATGTTTCATCATTGCTGAGCCCAGGAGAGGAGGAGGATGTAGATGTGGCTGGCACGTGAAGGAGGTGGCAGGCGTCTCAGTACACAGCTGCCTCAGTTCTGGCTCCTTGGGCCTCATTGCCCTCAGTCTTTCTGCTACAGTTGATGTTCCGGCAGAATGGGCTGCCTCTCAGCCCAGTTCCCAGGATACGAGGATATAGGGCCTTCATCAGGGCCTCCTGGCTGGAATAGCTCCTGGGAGTCCCCATTTTCTCTCCATTCTGCACGGCACTGGAGCAGCTCTGTCTGCAGCCACCAGAGACTCAGTGTGCCCGGCCCTGAGGTCAGTCCCTGTGGGCAGGGCCTGCCACAAGGGCTGAGCTCACGTCCTCCACTTCGTCACTCACGGACAACATAAATGATTCTTCCCTCCCCACTTTCCTTTCTGGGCTGAACTTCCTCCATGACCTAGACCTCTTTTACCCAAACTCTCCACGTCACCCCCTACCACTTTCAGCTGCTGCTCCCTCAGGTTATCCACTCCATGGTGTTCCACCCCGTGGAACTCCACCTCGGTCTCGCCTTTCTCCTTGCTTGTGACCTTTGTGAACTTTCCATAAGAGTCTGTGGAATCTTCTCTGTAGACAGATTAATGCCAAGGAAAAGTCTTGACAAACACATGTCCAACCTACCTCCTTCAACTTTGCACAGACGCTTCCACTAGACAGTTGAACAGCAGCTGGCCAGGGCATTGGAGGTCAAGAATACCCCATGCCCTTTGGAGCCTGACACCGCCATTGACCCAATGAGCAGACACATGCTTTCCCTTTGGAAGTGTCTGTCTAAAAGGTAGACATATTGAACCAAAGCTAATGTTTGGGCTATTGGGAGGGGTGCACGTAAATATTTGTTGCAGCAAATGCTTAGTTTGGCAAATATTTGAGGACCTTCTAACTGGAATAGTTCCATATGTCCGCAGATGTGTAAAGAGGATTCCACCTCAGTTTGAGTAGGACAAGGGTTATTGGTTCAAGCTTGCTATCCCAAAACAAGCTTATCTTTTTCCTCCATGCGAGGCAGTATGGTGGGAACACTTATGTGGGCCTGGATTCAAGTCCTGCCTCTGCCACTTTTTAACTGTATGATTATGGCACGTTGCCTAGCCCAGGATGAGGGTGATAATGTCTGTTTCACAAGGTCTCTGGGGGGTTGAATGAGAAAATCAAGGTAACCACCAGCAGGGGCATGGCTCTTTGTTGGCCCTCAGCAGACGCTAACTCTCTTCTCCTTCTGCCTTAGTTACCTGGGACTCTGTAACAAAGTACACAGCCTGGGTGCTTGTCAGAACAGATGTTTATTGTCTCATAGTTCTGGAGGTGGGGTCTGAATTAGGGTGTCAGCAGAGCCAGACTCTCTCTGAAGGCTCCAGGGGGAGATCCTTTCTGGTCTCTGCCAGCTTTCCTTGGCTTGCGGCTGCAGCCTGACTCCGCTGTCACCTGGCCCTCAGATGGCCGTCTCTCCTCTGTGTCTCCTCTCCACCCGGGTTGGATTAGAACCGCCCTACTCCAGTATGAGTTATGTTAACTGATTACATCTTCAGAGACCCCATTTCCAGACAAGGTCAAGGTTTTCCAGTGTGTCCCTCATTCCCAGGAAACCAGGTAGCCCCTGGACCAGTGTCCAATCCAGCCCCTCACCCATTTGCCCCAGTGGCCTCTCAGGGGACTCCCCACTCCCCAGAAGTCCTACCCCAGGGATGTGCTCTCCCCAGCACCCCAGCCTTGTGTGAAAGGCCCCTTGTTGTTGTGTGCCCTCAAGTTGACTCCAACTCACAGCGATCCTATAGGACAGAGTACAACTGCCCCATAGAGTTTCCTAGACTGTAATCTTTACAGAGCAAATGGCCAGGTCTTTTCTCCCACAGAGCTGCTGATGGGTTCAAACCACCGACCTTTCAGTTAGCAGCCGAGCACTTAACCACTGTGCTACTAGGGATCCTTGAAGGGCCCCTACCGAGGTCTAAAGCTACAGCAGGTGAGATCCAGGGAGCCAGTGAGCCCAAACCCTCCATTTTGTGGATAACAAAACAGACCAGAGAGGGCAGCTGGTCTGCCTGAAGCTGAACAGCTTGTCAGCATCAGAACCCAGGATGGGATCCATGTCTTTGTTCATCCTTTTCCTGACACTACCTGTGATTTCTTAAATATCCTTCAGTTTGCTCCCAGTTACTTACCTTGAGAAGTTCACTGAAGTCACGAAAGTCTTCACAGGGATCTTTTAAGACAAGTCACGTAATTTTCAGAAGCTCTGCTGAAAACGAAGTGTCACACTGTGAAGAAAAGCAAACGGACCCTGAGCCCACCGCCACAGTGGGTGGAGGGCTTCATTCTGCTGCCCCGCTGAGCCCACCGCCACAGTGTGGGTACAAGAATGGAATTAGTGCCTTTGCGTGTTTTCTTCCCGCGAAGTCGTAGGGTTTAACTCCTCGGTTTCATACAAACCATTAGGTGCTCAAGAGGAGAGAAAAGCCTCCACTCCCCTGAGCGGTTTGTAAGTGGACAAAATAAATGTAGGAAATCCATTCTGAAGCGAGCGTGCATAGGGCCAGACAGGCTGGGTGCCGACAGGAGAGGCTGCCCCTCTGAACACCCTGTCCCCAAACTAGCTTCTGCTTGGCCGGTCCTGCACCACCTCACACTCCGGCTTGGGTAGATCCCTCCTGGACTCTGGAGCTCATCCCCGTCTGACCTCCACAACCAGAGAGGTCACAGGGTCCAACACGCCACCATCTGGGGAGCGCTTCTTTCTGGCAGTCAGCCATCTCCAGGGAACTTGGGGACCAAAAGCTCATGCTAGAAGCTGAGTGACCTCGGGCTGCACAGGGCGCTGCATCCCCCGCGCCTGACGCCGTGCCTGGCACACAGGGCTGTTTCTCTTTGAGTAGTTGAGTGACTGTGTCAGAACTGCAGGCTTTATGAGCCTAAGAGACTGGTGCTGAGTGGCCCAACATCACACGGCTGGTTAGGGACTGTGCTCGAAGCGTTTCAGGATGGATCCAGCAGTCAGTCAACCAATATGTACCGAGCACGTGCTATGTCCCAGGTACTGTGCTGGGAGCTAAAGTTACAAACCGGGAACAAAATACGGCATGTTCTTTGCCCTTCTGGAGCATTCCATCTACTCCAGCAGACAGACGTTAAACCAATGAACAGAAATTAAATATGCACAGTGCTAACAGAAAGGGTGCCTGGGTCAGGGAAGTTCCCCGAGGAGGTAGCCTTTAAGGACGAGCAGCAGTGGGTACGTGGAGAAGTGACAAGGGTGTCTCAGGT
This sequence comes from Trichechus manatus latirostris, assembly GCF_000243295.1. NCBI lineage: Eukaryota > Metazoa > Chordata > Mammalia > Sirenia > Trichechidae > Trichechus > Trichechus manatus. The sequence goes on along the minus strand of NW_004443940.1, from coordinate 36,112,172 downwards.
GAGGGAACAGCTGTGCAAAGGTCCAGGAGTCCAGCATGGCTGAAGCAGAGGGAGACAGGAAGAGAGGTGGGAACAGGGCCACGCACAGGACACTCCTCCAGGGTTTCAGGGTGGAGTAACCCAGTCTGACGTTTTGTAAACGGACCCCTGACTACTGCACAGATTGAAGGGAGGAGGGGGGAGTTGGTGGACTGATCGGAGACGATTGCAGGGCCAGGGACAGATGGCGCCCTGTCGCTCGCCAGATACATGACTGTGGCAAGCGAGCTGCCACCCCAGCCTCAGTTTCCCCCCGTGACATGGGGATAATTGTGCCTGAGAACACTGCTGAGGGTCAGATGCCTGCACAGGGCCCAGCGCCCTGCCCGGCACCAAGGACTCACTGCGGCTCTTACTGGCACAGACCCTCCCTTTCACTAATCACTAAGGACCCCGTGAACCTACACTCAGACCCTGGCTTCTCCTGCTGTTTTAAGATGCAGAGAAGCTTGTAAGTTTAGAACAGACAAGTGTATCAATCTCAGGTCCCTGGTTTGTGCTTTCTGTGTCTTGCTTAAGAGGTCTTTCCTTCCCCCTATTAGTCCATAAAGATATTCTCTTACGATTGTGAAGCTTCACTTTTATACCTAGGTCTTTAACCCAACCGGATTCAAGGTTAGCACGTAGGAGATGTTCACATGTGGCTTCCGAATTAACCAGGACTGAGATGGCGGTCAGCACACTGAGCAGGACGACCCTGAGCTCTTCCCTGGCTTGGCTGTGTGGCTTCCGAGTCCACACCTGATGAATGAAGTCACATCAGGTCACCTCTGAGCCTTCGCCCAAGCCCGCCATTGCAGCTTTCCAACCTGCTTGCTTCAACCTCTGACCGCAGTGATAAAATCACAGATTTCCATGTGCCCTACAAAAAACACAGCTGAGCTGATACAGTGTGGGTCACCCTCCCAATTCTCTTTTTTCTTCTCTAGAAACAAAATAAAGCACCTCAAGGCAGGTTTTCCAAGGCCCACTTTCTGGCCAGAATTCCACTTCAAATCATTGCTCTTTGACATTTTAATTTTAACTGCATTGCGTGTACCTGGGCCAAGGGACGGCAGGAGAAGCTTCAGGAACTAGAATCCTTATTAAAACCATATATCCAACTATGCGGGCATTTCTGGAAACGTCTACCTGCAGGACCTTTAACCCTGACCGTTCACGTCTTTTGAACTTGCTCTGAAGGAAGTGCTGAGTGGTGCCATTGTTTTGCAGGTTATTGGACCCATAAGGAGCCCTGGTGGCACAGTGGTTAAGCTTTCTGCTGCTAATGGAAAGATCTGTGGTTCTAACTCACAACCTGCCCCAAGGAGAAAGATCTGGTGATCTGCTTCTGGAAAGATTACAGCCTAGGAAACCCAGTGGGGCAGTTCTACTCTGTCCTACAGGGTCGCTATGAGTCAGCATCGACTGGACGGCGCACAACAGGTGGGAACGTGTCTCTGGAAGTGAGTTGCTGGCGTCAAAAACAACCAACCAACCCAATCTTCAGCTCCCCGCTGATCACTACAGCGACTGGGGATGTAAAACCCTCATCAGCTCAGTTCTCTGGGAACTGCCCACCCAGTGGTGACAGCACTTGGGGAGAATCCAGGAAGGCCCACACCAAGGGGGGCAGGCCTGCGGGAGAGCAGCCAGTGCACAGGGCTCCTGGAGGTGGTGGTGCAGGTAATAAAACCAACCCAAGGTCGTTTCAGGGAAAAGGCGTGTGGATGATCAGAATAGAGGGTGGTGCTGGTATGTGCTATGGGACTCAAGGGCAGATGCAGCAGGGCCTAAGAACAAGATTGGGAGGATTTCCAGAAGGAAAGTCTTGTACCTGTTGGGTCCCAGGTCCCGCTGTTGGTAGAGACCAGCTGGTGTCTTGGTCCCAGTGGGTGTGAGGCCCATTCAAGGGCCACCTGTGTGGATGGAGGAGGCAGTTCCCGGAAAATGAGATCCCATGAGCTGGGCAGACACCCAAAGAGGTATCTAGTGGCCATTTTGCACCAGGGGCAGTGGCTTGTGTTGAGTTGTGCATCTAGGGGAGCTTCCAGCTGCTCTGTGGAGCCTTGCTTCCCTGTAAAGCCCGTACCTGTTGCCTTTCAGCTACATCAGCACATGAGGTTTATGGTTTTACGTATTTATTTTCTGGTTCTGGCCCCTGGCCTGCATTTCTGTTCACAAGAAGGCACAAGAGAGCTGGAGCTCTGGGCTCTTGGAGACATGGCCTGGCAGCACTCAGGAAAATAAAATTATAGCCTCAGTTCAAGCACTGGTGCTTGCAGCTTATTCCTACGGCAAGAGCCGCTGACTCTGGAACCGTCCTGGCGGTACTGCCTTCCCCCTTGAATACAATGCTGTAATCGTTTAGGGGGGTTGTGCTGCTTTTACAAAAACATTCTTTTTTAGTTGGTCCTTCCGAGAACTGTACTTAGAAGACATTTGTCTTTGTTCCCTGTAACATATGGCGAGAGACATGCGGGGTGACGGTGCTGTCTCCTCTTTTCCAGCCTCGGAGCCACCTCCTGGTTCATGTCCAGCAAAGCTCCTTTGCCTTGAAGGTGAGCCTGGTTGCCGTGCTGCAGAGGAGGATGGATTCTGTCTCAGTCACCTCGTGCTGCTGTGACAGAAATACCACAAGTGCTGTAGCTGAGGGCAGGGTTTAGAGCGGCAGAGGGCCTATCTGCCCTCAGCGGCCCAGGCAGGCGATTTTCCGGGCAGGGGTCAGCGACGAGGACCACTCAGCGGTACCTGGAGGCACTGGTGGCACACAGCCTGTGACCTCTGGCCGTGGACTTCGGTCTGCACGGAAGCCCGCCTGTCCTCCCTTCACCTCCCTGGTGACTCACCCAGCACCTCTGGTCACAAAAGAGTCCCTGACTCAGGCTGGACGATCCTGGAGCCTTATTCTCCTGGTCGCAGGGCCTGGCGCAGAGTGGTCACTAGAAGTTGGGCCCGAGAGAAGGGACATGAGGGAACCCTGCGGCCCACAGGAAAACACAGAGCAACACTGAACTCAAGTCATTAATGGGCCAGTCCCACCGCGGGAACTGGTTATGGGCAGGCAGCTCCTGAGCCCGCAGCCTCAGAGCCGCAGCAGTGAGTCCAGCAGACTATCCTTCCGGGAGTCTCCACCTGTTGTCCCACAGGCTGCTGCGTAAGGCAGGTTCCCCAGTGAGGACAGGCCACTGGCCCCACCAGTGTCGGGGTGCCCAGCTCTGCAGGCAGGAGAATGAGGCACCAGGACAGTCCAGCCTGACGTGCAGCCTCCCTCGTGAGCAGAGGTGCTGGGTGAGTTACTAGAAGAGGCTCCAGACGAAGCATAGCCACCTTCCTGCCATGGTCTTCCTCCATGCCAGCCTCCAGCAGTGCTGCCAGCCACCTCCCTCCTTCCTCCTCTCAGGCAGCTGAGAGAGTCTGTTTATGCCCCCATCCCTCCAAATGCAGTAGGGTGCTCTGCTAACCAAAAGGACACCAATCTCCCACCTTAGCTATGAAAAGAAGACATGTGTATCGTCACAGGGCGTTTCTTATTGCTTTGCTTTGTCTTCCTTTCCGTAACATTTCCCGGATCAAAGTCTTAGGTAAGACTCCCGCTGTCCTTGGCCAGAGAAAATCCCAGGTGTGATTTTTAAAATTTTAAATGAGGAAAAAAGTAGAGGCTAGTAGGCTTAACTTCAGGTTCAGAATAAAAGATCACTCACATGGGTAAGAAAATCAAAGTTTGGTTACAGCTTGGTTGAACACAAATAAAGTGGGTCTGTTGTAAGAGTCAGAAAACCAAATTGCAGTCCTTGGTATACCTGCTCTTGCTTCCTGAAAAACTGCCTCTGTCTTGGCCTTTAGGGTCTCGTAGCTGAACCGTCCACGGAAAAGATGTCTGTGTCTGTTGGTACCTTCTCTGTCAGAGATGAAAGGAGACGCTGTTAGCCCCTATGATTAACAGGAGAGGCCACTGCGGGATCCAGCTCTATCCCTTCCCACCAGCACTGGGTCATCCTCTGGCTCCATCTGAGGATAAGAGCCCCGGGTCTCACCTCCTCACATGCAGGTCTGGGCTCATCTGGGGTGTTAGGAGAGCTTACAAGAGGAGGGGGCCTCTGATCTGAGACCCAAAGGCCTTAACGGTAGTGTTGTTGTTAATTGCTGTCGTGTTGGCTCCAGTGTGTGGCAACCCCACAACAGAATGAAACATTGCCCCGTCTCCTGCCATCTTCACGGTCACCAGTATGCTCAAGTCCACTGTTGCAGCTCATGTACTGCCTTCCAGTCTAGGGGATGCATCTTCCAGCACTACAGTGCACAGTGTTCTGTTGTGATCCATAGGGTTTCCACTGGCTGGTTTTCAGAAATAGACCACCAAACCTTTCTTCTTAGTCTTTCTTAGTCTGGAAGCTCCACTGCAACCTATCCACCACGGGTGACCCTGCTGGTATCTGAAATACCAGTGGCACAGCTTCCAGCGTCATAGCAACACGCAGGCCCCCACAGTCTGACAAACAGGCCGATGGGTGGTGGTCAACAGTAGTTGGCCAGGTCTAGTAGCTGCACCCATGCACCAGTCCCAGAGTTCAGACTTGGGGCTTCTTTGGACAGAAGGTCAATCTGTCCTCTATGAGAGATTTTCTAAGGGTGCTTATAAGCTTAGGTCCTGGTTAGGAGTCCAACCAAAGAGGGGGATCTGGGCACAGGCAGCTCCCTCACCCACCCTGCCATCAAAGCCACTTTAATGGCCTTCATGGGGCAGGCATGAAGCCTGTGCCTCTTCTCTGCATGCCTCCCTCCCAGCCTCTCACAGTTGGTTGAGTTGATGGAGTGGCCTTTATTAAATGCCTGTTTCATTTTCAAAGATAAAGCCAGGCCATGAAAGTAATTACCGCTGAGGGACAAGAGTAAAGAGGGACAAATACACACGCACACAAACACACACACACTAGTGGCCACCAGTGTGCTGTAGGGAAGGTGGAGGCAGTTCGTGCCAATGAAGGAAATTAAATACAGTTTTTGAAGAGAAAACCCAACCAGCAGTATATCATCCCAGTCACAGAAGAGACAAAGTCTGTGATTGATGCCCCATTATTAGATCTGCAGCTGAAGCACAGGCTGTGTTTTATTTTATCCCAAAGTTATCACAGAGAGCCATTGGCTGGTGCTGGCTATGAGATTGCTTATGGGAAAAGGAAGAGGACATCTTCAAGAGTCAAGGACATCTCTTCAAGAAACAGAATAATAACCCTCTTTATTATTTCCCCAAACTGACAAATTTGACTTGTCAGATGCAAGTCCAACTTATGGACAATCCCCTGAAGGCTGATAATCTCCACAGCAACTGCTGTGTCATGTGACTGCACAGGAGCAGTAGAGACGGGGACAGCAGCTTCCCAGACGGCTTTTCTTCTGGAAAATCCGGCTATGTCAGCCTCAGTACAGGAGCAGAACCTGGGCCTTGGCCGAAATAACTGGCAGACACTCTTTTAAAGGATGAAGCTATCTTAGCACCTTCTCTTTCTAGTCGCTGGCCCGTGCCAGGATCAGCAGGGCCCCCCAGGGCGCCCCCTCACCCTCCCCCCTTATTCACCAAGCTCCAAGAAGCACTTCTAATGGGGCTATTTGTGGAGCCATACCTGGTGAAACACTCAATTCTTCTCTTTAAAATATCTTAAACTGGCGATAGAGGCAGCCGCAATTGCATTTCAGAACTGCCCCAATTCCTCTTTTTAATTAGCATTTATATTTTAATTTCTTAGATCTCCAACTCCTTCTCCTGCAAAATACAAAAGAATGTACTTAAAACTCTCCGTCCATGGCATCTTATTCTTGTACTAGAAAAGACGGTTCCCTTCCAAAGGCATGTCTGTTCTGCTGTCACTCACTGCCAGCGTGGCAGACTCCCCCACGCACAGAGAACAAAACGTTGCCCCGTCCTGCCCCTTCTGTGATTGGCTGTGGATGGGACTGTTGTGATCCACAGGGTTTTCATTGGCGGATTTTTTGGCAGTAGATCCCCAAGCCTTTCTTCCTAGTCTGTCTTAGTCTCAAAGTTCTGCAACATGCAAGCCTCCACGGACAGACTTGCGGTGGCTGAGCACGAGGTGCATTGACCAGGAATTGAACCCTGGTCTTCCACATGGAAGGCAAGAATTCTGCTACTGGACCACCCATGGCCCCACTGTCTGTTTTAGGCAGGTTTAGTTTGGGTCTGGTGAGTGACGAGGGTGGAAAATTTACTAACTTTCATAGATTCAGAGGATGAGAAGACTTCTCCCTGCTAAAAACGTTTGTAACTTGCTCTAGCGATGAAGTGACCAGGCTACTTGCCCTCGTGGACCCACCAGCAGTGCTCAGTGGACACTCCCACTGGTGGCTGCCTTTTCCAGGAAGAGAGATGCCCCCTCTGCTGTGGGCACCGGCCTGCAGAAATCTGTGTCCCGGCAGCACAGGCAAGCTCAGCTGCAGCTTGTCCACGTCTCCAGCACTCTGTTTTGTCTGCCCCTGGACAATTGCCCCCTTGTCGCCAGGCTAATGAAGTTTCTGCTCAATAGAGTGATTTCAAACATCTGGGGCCTCTCTGTCCCTCATCTGGACAGACAGGGTCACATCACTGTCTTCAGAATTGCTCCTTCTCAGGGTCTGTTCTGCAGACAGTGAGCAGGAGGTATTTTAGTCAACCACATTAGCCATTGCTGCCTGCCTGGAGCAACCCCAACTCCCAACCAGACTGTGTGTGAGAATGTGGCACAAGACTATGTTATCCCAGAACCTGCATGAAATTAATAAGAGACGGAGAAGGTGAGGTAGGGGAGAGAAAGTCTTGATTTTGTCCCTGTAGCCAAAGGATGGAAGTACATTGGCAGGCTTTCGAGAGAACTGGGTTCAAGGGGTTCCAGGTCAACTGCTCCTTAGGCCTAGCCAAAGCCTCCTTCCCCCCACCCTCAAGGCTACCAACTTTTCTCAGGCACTGCTGAGATGTTAGGATCATATGTTGGAGGTCAGATCTGGGTACCAGCAGGCCAGGATGGAAATCATGAAGCAGGCCAAGTTAGCCTCCAGGTACTCCCTCTTCCCTCCACCCCACCCCAGGGAGCCCTCCCTCCACCATCCCCACTCACTGGCCCCATTCATACTTACTGTTTTTCACTAAGGGAAGAGTGATTGAGAAGGCAGTCCAAGTTAACTTATTCCTAACCAGAAGACAAAGCCCGAAGTCAAAGAACTAAGCCTGCAGTTACGGAATACCTGAAGTGGTCCTGAAATGCCCTGGGCCAGATGGCAGCCAACTCCACCCGCACATCAGGCGAGCGACAGTGTTTCCAGACAGACTCCTTGTTTCTGCCCCCAGTAACATTCCTTCCAGCAGGAAAATGATTCTAGACCTTTCCGGAGGTCACAGACTGGAGGCTTGGGGGCCATATTCAGTCTGGTGATGTGTTTTCTTTGGCCCACTTCTGTTTCCATTTTTCAGATTAGTTGCCATGATTTAAAAATCAGGAGCTTGCCTTTCACATAATA
>NW_004443940.1:36102431-36104532 GCF_000243295.1 Trichechus manatus latirostris | reverse complement strand
CAGTTAGAATCTACCAGCCGTTCCTTGGAAACCCTATGGGGCAACTCTGCTCTGTCCTATAGGGTTGCTATGAGTTTGGATCAACTCAACGGCAGTGGGTTTTTTACTTGTATGTGTATTTTTCAACTTCTCTTGGAAAACGAAGACCTGGTCCCACCTTCTTACCTGAGGATGACTTGCACACTGCCCTGCTGGGAGGAAGTACATGTTCTCCACCCACCCAACCCCTTTCTGCTCTGCAGCTTGCTCCTGTACATCACCTACGCGGCCAAGAACAGCTCGTTCATATTTGGGGAAAGCCCAGTTATTCCTGTTTCTGGAAGTTTATGTTTCTGGTGCTTGAATGTGGCTTCAGAGGGGACCTAGGCATAGAGGAGCCAAATGGTGAGTGTCTGGTAGACCTCACACTTTGACCAGCCTCCTGTGGATTGGGGGTGATGGGTGTGGTACCTGGGGCCCCTCTCCCCTGATTCCTCTCTCTCTTCCCATGAGGAACGGCTCCTCTCACCTTGGATACAAAGGCAGCTGCTGGGGAAGGAAGGGGCGATGGTCGCCCAATGTCTGCCCAGCCCAGAGTGAACATCTGAGAGGCTGGCCGTGAGTGCACGGAGTGCCCACTACGTGCCAGGCTCTGCAGGAGCTGGTGTGGGGGGGGCACCAGTTCCAGAGTCAGCTCTGTGACCTAACCTCTCAGAGCCTCAGTTTCCTCATCTGTAAAATGTGATATGACTCCTAGCTTTCAAGTTTATGAGGCTGCACTGGGGATGTGTAAGCTGTAGCTCTTTGGAAACGTTGCTGGTTGCCAACTGTATTCATCAGGGTAGGCCGGTTACACCGTGGTAATAAACAAACCCCACACTCAGTGTCTGCGCCCAACACCAGTTTATCCCCTTCGCAGGCTACACACCTGTCTAAGATCAGGGATGCAGTTCCATGTCACCCTCACTCAGGGATGCAGGGGATGGAAGCTCCCCTTCAGGAGTGTCAGTCTCTGTGGCTGGGGCAATGGGACATGATGTATTAAGCCCTGGGCTTAGAGGCCCCTTACCCAAAGGGTCACCCATTACCTCAGCTCACATTTCCTTGGCCAAAGTAAGTCACAGCCACATCTAACTTTAAGGAATTTGGCCCCAAGTCTCATGGTTCCTGGTGCTGTGTGTTGCCTACAACACAGCCAGTTCCACAGCAGTGACACCTTGCTCTCCATCGCACTCCCAGGGAGTCTTCTGTGAGGTTTGCCTGGTGAGGTGGAAGAGTGCTTCCTTTCTCGAGCTTTAGACCTACCAGTAAAGTAATAATGTCACACTCTCAATGAAAAGACCCCAAAACCATAAGCCCCCTTCGCTTCAGCATATAAAATAAGTTTCTTCATACCTGACAGAGACTTCTTTGGGACTTTTAATCAGATGAGTGCCTGAGCAGATTCAGACTGCTTCCTTGCTCCATCCCCACACATTACAGTTTGACTCTGAGGCCAACAGCAGCCGCCATGTTAGGTTGAAGAGGCAGGGCTCTATGCAATTGCGGTTCTCATTAAATTAAAAAATCATTCTCATGTTGACTTTAGATTGTTAAACGTTCAGTGGATGCTATCAAATACTTCTTCAAAGGTTCTGCAAGAGTTTGCCTTTTCATTTCAGTGTAAAGACCTCTTTGGAGACTGATCAACAGGTACCTGGAATGTGATAGAGAATGATGGGAAAGTGTGACTTCCGCCCATAGGTACCTGGGGTGTGACAGAGAACCATGGAACATTTTACTTCCACCCATAGGTACCTGAGGTGTGACAGAGAACCATGGAACATTTTACTTCCACCCATAGGTACTGGGGGTGTGACAGAGAACCATGGAAAAGTGTGACTTCCACCCATAGGTACCTGGGGTGTAACAGAGAACCATGGGAAAGTGTGACTTCTGCCCATAGGTACCTGGAATGTGATAGAGAACCATGGGAAAGTGTGACTCCCACCCATAGGTACCTGAAACGTGATAGCGAACCATGGGAAAGTGTGACTTCCACCCATAGGTACCTGGGGTGTGACAGAGAACCATGGAACATTTTACTTCCACCCATAGGTACTTGGGGTGTGACAGAGAACCA
>NW_004443940.1:36078647-36101171 GCF_000243295.1 Trichechus manatus latirostris | reverse complement strand
TAGGTACTTGGGGTGTGACAGAGAACCATGGGAAAGTTGACTTCCACCCATAGGTACCTGGAGTGTGACAGAGAACCATGGGAAATTGTGACTTCCACCCATAGGTACCTGGGGTGTGATAGAGAACCATGGAATATTTTACTTCCACCCATAGGTACTTGGGGTGTGACGGAGAACCATGGGAAAGTGTGACTTCTGCCCATAAGTACCTGGGGTGTGATGGAGAACCATGGGAAAGTGTGACTTCCGCCCATAGGTACCTGGGGTGTGATAGAGAACCATGGGAAAGCGTGACTTCCCTCCATAGGTACATGGGGTATGAGGAGAACCGTGGGAAAGTGTGACTCCTACCCATAGGTACCTGGAGTGTGATAGAGAACCATGGGAAAGCGTGACTTCCCTCCATAGGTACATGGGGTGTGAGGAGAACCGTGGGAAAGTGTGACTCCTACCCATAGGTACCTGGAGTGTGATAGAGAACCATCAGAAAGTGTGACTTCCGCCCACAGCCCATAGCCCACTCCCCAAGAGGAGGAAGAGTCTGCCACCTCCTCCCTGCCGTCAAAGCCCAGAAAGTGTCACCTGCACACAGTGTGGCCTCTCTAACGACCATCCCTCAAGAACAACACAGTGTCATCCTGAGACAACCCTAAGAAAGGCCAGGCAGAGCCAGCTAGGCAGGCTGCACCGTCAGAAAAACAAAAACAGAACCAAAAGGCCCTAACCCCACTGCATAAGGCCTGGTGGGTACCGGGACATTACTTGATAAAAGGGGGGAAAATAATTTTGAAAATGCTCTCAAAGATGGCAAAACCCATTACCTTCTAGTCGATCCTGAATCATGACGACTCCGTGTGTTCTAGAGCAGAACTGCCCCCCAGGATTGTCTGGACGATAATCTTTACGGAAGCAGATCACCAGGCCTTCTTCTGAGGTGTCGCTGGGTGGGTCTGTACAGCCAACCGTTTACGTCACCCAGGGACCTTAAAGATGGCAACCAAACCAAACACAATGCTGTCGAATTGATTCTGACTCACAGCAACCCAACAAGGCAGAGTAGAACTGCCCCACCGGGTTCCCAAGGCTGTCATTTTTATAGATACAGATTGTCACATGTTTCTCCTGCAGAGCGGCTGGTAGGTTTGAATCGCCGACCTTTCAGTGAGCAGCTGAATGCTTACCCACTGCACCACCAGAACGCCTTAAAGATGGCACAGACCCCCTTGCATTATTACTATTGTTGTTGAGTGCCCACCCTGTGCCAGGCCCTGCGCTCAGCACCTCGTGTGTATGACTTGGTCTCGCCTCAACAATACCGAGGACGCAGCGGCTCGTATTATTTCTGTTTTACAGATAAGAATGGCTCGTGCCCCCTCAGTTGGTTCTGAATCTTACAAACACCCGCAAGAACTGCCTTGGCTTCAAAACAGCCCCACGGGGGCCGTATGGGGGTGAGACAAGGGCACCGTCAGGCCAGGCATCCACCCTGACAGAGCCCCTCTTCTTCTGGGAGGAGCCCGTGCTGTTCCCCAATCTGGGAGAGCTAGTAATGCGAAGCTGAGATCAAACCAAGCTTTCAGCCCCCAAACTGTGATTATGTGATAAGCCAAATTCAAGGCCACCCACTGTGTTCTTCATTGGCTCCTTCATATAAAGTGGTCACGCTGCTAGCACAGCTCCCTAAGGAAACGTAAAATGACTATTCTAAAATAAAGCCGAGACACGCCCAGCCGCCCGGAGGGAGAAGTTTTACAAACGCCAGCAGGCCTTCCCACGCCAGCAGGCAGACCCACAGCCAGGCCGGCAAGCCCGGTGGTGTTGGTAAAACTCCTCCCACCGCGTGGCTGCGCGGGTCTCCGGATCCTTAGCCCCTGAGCTCGGGCTCAGAGCCCAGGGTTCGGCCCCGGAGGACCTGGGAGCCCGAGCCGCAGACTCCCAGAGCAGGGCCTTCCCACCTGTTACCTGCCAGTTACCTGTTACCTGCTACCAACAACCCCGGCTGCTGGGTCTCCCTGAAGCCAGCAGCTAAGAGCTGTGAGGTGGGGCGGGAGAGCAGCAAGAAACGACCGCAGGCAGCAAAGGCAAACGCGACAAAGAAAAGGAAAAGGATTTAAAAAGCAGGTCCGAGAGTTCTGGCAGCACAGTCGTCCCCGGTCTTTGGGGTCTGGAAGTGGCCACGGGCCTAGTGGGCGTGGCTTGAGGTAACACCTGGTTGGCGGGGCGCTCATTTGCATAACACAACACCAGGTAGAGGTGTGTCCTCTGCCTTACCTTACGACTGGCCCTGGGTCGGGAAGAAAAACTTAGCTCTGATAACTGGTGCCCTGTTTGTAAAGGCAGGGAACGCGTACCATTTTAGAAATATAGTCACATAAAATGCTGGAAGAATATCAAGTTTAACTACTTCAAGGTACCCCTTTACACTATAGTTAGAAGTTCGCCCCTGGGAAAACCCATCTTGTTTACTTACTCTCAAGGACAAATGAGGCCGATTACAGACACACAGGGACAGAGAAGGGAGAAAGGTGTTTACCATTTTATTCACAATCCTTTGGATTCATTTGGAAAGCACCTTAAGAAGTATTTTTAGCCTGTGGTGGCACACTGATTAAGTGCTGGGCTGTTAACCGAAAGGTTGGTGGTTTGAACCCACCAGCTGCTCTGCAGAAGAATAGATCACAGCCTTGGAAACCCCTGTGGGGCCATTCTACTCTGTCCTACAGGATCTCTGTGAGTCAGAAATGACTCAATGGCAAACATTTTTATTTATTTACTTATTTTTTTATGGGGGCTTCTTCCCTGGGTGGTGCAGATGGTCAATGTGCTCAGTTGTTCATTGAAAAGTTGAAGGTGGGAGTCCACCTAGACGTCCCTCAGAAGAAAGGCCTGGTGATCCACTTCTGGAAAGATCTGCCATTGAAAACCCTATGGAACCCAGTTCTACTCTGACACGCAAGCGGTTGCCTTGAGTCGCAGCTGACTCCACGCAACTGGTTTTTCTCACTTAGTAATCAAGCTAAGCTGAGAGGCTGGCCTCGTTAACTCTGCTTCGCAGAGGAGACACCCGATGAGATTGACTTCCCAGCCTGGCGGAGTCAGACTGATCACCAGTGCGTGCGTCCCTGCAGGCCGCGCACAGCAGCTGTGTCCTGGGTTTGCACCCTTTTCTGGATGAAAGGTCTTTGATTAGTGTCACTTTGCACCAAAAAGGGGAATTGGGAAATGCAAGGGGAGAAACTGAGTGAGGCCAAGTCAGGATGGAAGACAGAAGCCTGCCAAGGAGCTGGGATGGGGGTGAGGACAAGTGAGACCACGAGAGTTACTGGTGCAGGGGACAGCACAACCAGGACCGAAGCCTTGTCGACACTGCCTCAGGAACAGACCACGGGCAGAATCCTGAGGATATCAGGCATTTCCTCCTCACAGCCAGCACCAGAGCCCTGTCTCCCCTCCACCCTGCCCCCTCTCTCTCTATTTGGCAAGACTTCTCTGTCATCAGCTCCCTTTACCTCGAGTCCTTCTTGGCAAGAGAAACCATAAGCCAAGCTAGGAGTCACACAGGAGTCTAAGAATTGCTCTCTTCCAGTTTCCTGAATTCGTTTTCAAAATCAACTCATCCCTGCCTTTAAAAATTGCACTCTACACAATTGTAATGTGTGCTTTCCAAAAACTCCACCAACAGATTGTTGTAGCAACGAGACAGGAGCAGCTCTGACAAGGTGCATAGATTTCTAGTCGGTTTAGGTGTTCTGATGTGTGTCATCCTTCCTTCTGCGGGCACGTACCCAGGGGGCAAGGAGCCTGCAGCTCCTCCCTCAGCAGTTCTGACTGTGTGCTTTTCCCTTCAGACCTGGCCGGGGACCGTACCAGCCCAAATGCTACCTCAGAGGACAATGTTCCCCAGATACTCCGTTGTAGAAGCCATAAAGCCCCTGGAGACATTTCCACCAGTAATCTGAATACTGAGTTCAACCTTCACACATATCCCTCCTGTGTTTAACTTGCTTCGAACTGTTATTTTAAAAAAAGTCGTTGGTAGACTTGGTCAATGTCCTTCCTTATGAGGAAGGTTATTAAGACCTGAAGGCCATTCAGGGAATAGCCAGAACCCTGAGGTGGGAGCCTGGCCTGGCTTTCAAGCAAGGAGTCACTCCAACAATTCCAGATCATTTGTTGCAGAGTTTTCCATGTTAGCCTGTGTAGTTTTCACAATGGAAAGGTGGGGTCCTCTCTACTTTGCAGATGAGGAAACTGGAGACAAAGGAACTTGCTCAAGGTGCCACTGCAGGTAAGAGGCTGAGCCAGGATCCCAGCCATGTCTCCTGATTCTACCGCTGTTCATCCTGCTGTACCATGTCTTCAGGGAACAATAGCCCTCACACTGGAATTTTCACATAAGGAGAAGTATTTAATGCCATAATTTATTTCGGCAGGGGCTGGTCTTCACATCCAAGGGTGAAACCACCCCTTCTGTTCTAACCCTAGAGGAAGAGCAACTTGTCTCCCGCTCCCATATCAGGACACCTGCAGCATCTTCCAGTTTCCGTTTAAAGTTTACAGATTTTTCATCAGCTTTTAATTACCAATGAGTGAATTTTCCATTACATGGATTTTTCTGAAACAACTGGACTCTGCTTTTGATCGTAGGACAGATTTTAAAAATCCTCAGAGGAGAAGGAGAGATGTCAAGAAAAAGGTCAAGAGTGGGAGAAAGATATGTTGCTGGTCTGTCCTAGGGAGGGAGGTGAACCCCACATCAAGCAGCCTAGATGCAGTATACCCTGCCTTCGCCCTCCGTAATGACTGAGTGTATGGCAAATACGAAACTTGAAGAGATGGTTGGGCGGGACACTGTAACAGGAGTAACACTCTGCATTGACTGCAATGCGGGATTTGAATTCACAATCTCCAGGGGCGGTCAGCCAGGGAGTGGGTGGTGAACTCTTGCAGTGTAAAAGCCACATTTTTAGGTCAGCATTGAGGCCGGATTTGCTTTCGGCAGTGGAAATACACTTCTGAAAACGATGTTGCTTTTTCTACTGGCGGATGTTTCCCTTCTGGGGCCTGGTCAACAGAAGATCAGGTGGAGCCCAGACATTTTTGGAGCTGCCAGAAGAGCAGGGCAGACATGCCCTCGCTTCCCGGGGAGCAGACTGTGTAAACTGTAGGAGGCGACCGCTGATGGTCATCTTCGGCAGGACTCAAAGGAGTTACAAATAGTGTCTGGAGATAAAGTCACACTTTGTCCAAAGGTCAACCCCTGGACTGACTCAGGTTGCCCTCCACTCCCCACCCAGGTGGGGAAGGGGAACCAAAAAAGCAAGCAGTAAACAGCAAACCTTTCCAGGAATCAGGGAAGAAGTTGCTGCCACCCTGCAGCAAAAACAACATCAAAATTCCCCTGAAGAGCCACCCATGGGATCTGGGATCAAAGTGGCTTTCCCCAGCAGTGGGGCAGCGATTGTTAATTAATGTGCTGGAGCCACTGGCTACCGGTTGAGGAAAGGCTAAAGCATTAAACAAAAATGTGGGAGAGCATGTTTATGACCTTGGAGTAGAGCGGACAAGGCTTCAAGCAAGACGCAAATCACAAAGGCAAACAGAGAAAGGGTGATGCGTCTGCTTCAGCAAAACTCAAAACTTCTGATTCAGAATCAGAAACCACCATAAGCTGAGCTAAAAGACAAGCAACAGACTGGGAGAAGATATCTGTAAGATACACGTATAGACACCCACATTTCGGTGTGCAAATTGGTAAGACATTTGGCTGCTAACCTAAAGGTTGGAGGTTTGTGTCTACCCAGAGGTGCCTCAGAAGAAAGGCCTGGGTACCTATTTCCAGAAAATCAGCCATTGAAAAAGTTGATCACTCACTGTGTGGCAAGGCTGTGGGTGATAGGTACAGAAGCTTGCAGGTGGGATGCAAATTGGTACCAATCTGCTGTATAAATTTGGAAGTTTCTATCGAAATTACAAGTGCTTTTACCCTTTGACCCAGCAACTCCACTTCTAGGAATTTATTTACCGACATCCTCTCACACGGGCAAAGAAACAACTGTCCCCGGTGATTCATTGTGGTGTTATTTCTAATAACAGCAGGTTGTAAACAAGCAAGTGTCCGTCTATAGGAGACTGGTTAAATAAATCACGGTATCGCCATACCATGAAATATTATTTAAAAAAAAAAAAATCAGCCATTGAAAACCCTATGGAGCCCAGTTCTACTCTGACACATGTGGGGTCACATGAGTCAGAATAGACTCAACAGCAACTTTTTTTTTTAAATAAATATATGCACATGCACACATATATATCATACATATGACATATATGTGTTTATGTGTATATATGTGGGTATGTATATAACTATATATTCATATATGTATGTATATTCATATATATTTATATATCCATACACACACAGAGACATGCACATACATATACTAAATTATTTTCCAGAACACCTATCCATCAGTGTCTTTGTTATTTAGCACTGCTATAACAGAAATACCACAAGTGGATGGCTTTAACAAGAGAAATTTATTCTTTCACAGCCTAGCAGGCTAGAAGTCCAAATTCAGGGTGCCAGCTCCCGGGGAAGGTTTTGTCTCTCTGTCAGCTCTGGAGAAAGGTCCTTCTCACCAATCTTCCCCTAGACTAGGAGCTTCTCTGCACAGGGACTCCGGGTCCAATGGACGAGCTTTGCTCCCGGTGCTGCTTTCGTGGTGGTATGAGGTCCCCAGGTCTCTCTGCTTGCTTCTCTCTTTTATATCTCAAAAGAGATTGGCCTGGAAGGCATTATGCTGAGTGAAGTTAGTCAGTCACAAAAGGACAAATATTGTATGAAACCATTATTATCAGAACTCAAGAAAAGATTTAAACACAGAAGAAAATATTCTTTGATGGTTATGAGGGTGGGGAGGGAGGGTGAGGGTTATTCACTAACTAGATAGTAGACAAGAATTATCTTAGGTGACGGGAAGGACAACACACAATACAGGGGAAGTCAGCATAACTGGACTAAACCAAAGCTAAGAAGTTTCCTGAATACAACCAAACACTTTGAGGGATAGTGTAGCAGGTGCAGGGGTCTGGGGAGCATGGTTTCAGGGGGCATCTAGGTCAATTGGCATAACAAAGTTAAGAAAATGTTCTGCATCCCACTTTGGTGAGAAGTGTCTGGGGTCTTAAAAGCTAGCAAGCAGCCATCTAAGATGCATCAATTTGTCCCAACCCACCTGGAGCAAAGAAGAACAAAGAACACCAAAGACATAAGGAAAATATTAGCCCAAGAGACAAAAGGGGCCACGTAAACCAGAGACTCCATCAGCCTGAGACCAGAAGAACTAGATGGCTCCCGGCTACCACCAATGACCGCCCTGACAGGGAACACAACAGAGGGTCCCTGATGGCACAGGATAAAAGTAGGGTGCAGAACTCAAATTCTAGTAAAAAGACCAGAATTAATGGTCTGACTGAGACTGGAGGGACCCCAGAAGACATGGCCCCCGGACTCTCCTTTAGCCCAGAACTGAAACCATTCCCGAAGCCAACTCTTCAGACAAAGATTAGACTGGACTATGGGACATAAAATGATATTCGTGCAGAGAGCGCTTCTCAGCTCAAGTAGACACATGAGACTAAATGGGCAGCTCCTGTCCGGAGGTGAGATGAGAAGGCAGAGAGGGTCAGGAGCTGGTTGAATGGACACGGGAAATCCAGAGTGGAAAGGAGGAGTGTGCAGTCACATTACAGGGAGAGCAACTAGGGTCACGTAGCAATGTGTGTATAAATTTTTGTATGAGAAACTAACTTGAGCTGTCAACTTTCACCTAAAGCACAATAAATAAAGAAAAAAAAGAGATTGGCTTAAGACACAATCTAATCTTGTGTCCGTCTTAATCCATCTCATTAACATCGTAGTGATAGGATTTACAACACATAGGAGAATCACATCAGATGGCAAAATGGTAGATGATCACACAGTATTGGGAATCATGGCCCAGCTAAATTGATACACATATTTTTGGGGGACACAATTCAATCCATGACCATCAGTAAGACAAAAGACCAAAAACTCGATAGAAAAATGGATAAACAGAGTGAACAGCTGATCCACAGAAAAGAGAACACAAATGAAAAGGAAGAACTCTTGCTTTATCTCTATTTTTTAAATTGTTTCCAATGAGAGTTTATTCTCATATTAACTCATAAATTGCATAAAAATAATGAAAAGTGTCCTGAAGACTAAACCCAAGCCATATGATTTAGTAGTCTGCCAACAAGCAGGAAAGAAAGGAGCTCTTAGTCTGTGAAACACAGCCCTTCTGTGTGAAAGCTGAGCATCAAGGAGTTCCCACAGTCAGGAGAAAGGCGCAGCAGGGCACCGAGAGCAGGGGCCCAGGAGGCTGCTGTCGGCCAGGCCTCTGGGGAAGGTGCAGCCCAGAGCGGCGCTGTGCCCCCACAGCTGGCGCGGGGCTTGGCGCTGTGCCTGGAGTGTGAGGCACTCCACACGATTTGTGGAATGAAGGTGGAGGAGTGGCAACATCTGCTCTCCACTTGAGTAAAGGTAGCAGGCAAACTCCCCAAAGCCAGGAAGGATTTGTGCCCTTGGGAAGGGTGGACTCCAAATTTAAAGCTCCTTCTAACCATGGTCCTACAACATATGCTTCATTATATCAAATGGAAGCCTTAAAAGGGCTGCAAATATTTCGTATTCCACCTTCCAATGTACATTTTTAAGCCACACTGAATTTCTGATGTTGAAGCGCCATTTAGAAAGAGGCTAGAATGAACCGAGTGACCCCAATTTTCAGACTGAAAACAAAGGACTAACACAGTCTTTGTCCTGGCCTCCTTCAATCTTTGGTTTTATTTTATTTTTTTAATTCACTTATCATTTATTTTTTAACAATGAGTTGCTGGGCTTCCACGAGACAATGACCACCTGGCCCTGACCTCAGGCTGCAGCACAGACGAGGGTCCCAGCCAGGGATGTGAGGGACATTGGACACATGATGTTGGTGAGCCCTGGGGTCTTCCTGGACGGTGTGCTGGGCTTCCCTAGCGGCCCCAGCAGCAGCTGTCAGGGCCACACCTGCTGGTCTAGGGCCACACTGACAAACATCAGCTCATGCCTTCCCAGTCCCCATCACATGCCCTACAAAGGCTTCAGGGCTTCTTCCAAAGGGAAAAGAACATTTGCTGAGTCCCTGTTATACGCTGGGACTGTGCTGGTAAGTTTCACAGATGCCGTTTCCCTTAAATTGGACATATCTCCTTGCCATTTTGTTTACATCATGGACCCTTGGAATCAGCCTCTCTGAGCACAGTCATGCTGGTGACAAAGGAGGCTGTGAGCCGGAGTTCTGACTGAGCAGGGGGCTGGGGTTTTGTTTTTTCTTTTGAGGGACAGATAAGGAACTCAACTCCACTTCTCAGAAGTGGGTGCCTCCATCCCGCACTTGTGGCAAGTGTTATTTTTTTTTTTAAATCTGTAGAACATATTAAACCCTCTGCTTCTATTACGGGTTACATTATTTTGGACCAGCAGGATTCTAGCACAAGGAAAATCACATGCTGTAAACCCTCGGACTCAGAAGCCATGCCTGACAATCCACCTCGAAAACCTCGCAGGCTTGAAAGCCCTGTGGAGCCGTTCTACTCTGCACACAGGGGGTCTCAGTGAGACGGAATCAACTCACAGCTAACAACAGTGTTTCCTGTCTCCGTCCGGTCTACTTCCCGTATGTCTGCCTGTTTCTCCAGGGCTGTGTTTAATAGAGCACTTAGTATTGGAGGTCTTTTATAAAAGGGCCCACCTGAGACTTTAGAAACAAGGAAAAATGCTGTGTTGTCAGCTGCTGTGGAAGTCACCCCTGACTCATGGGGACCCCACGTACCACAGAACAAAATGCCGCCTGGTCCTAGACCATCCCCATGAATGGTTGGGCATCAGACCGTTGGGATCCACTGGGTTTTCACTGGCTGATTTTCAGGAGCAGATTTCCAGAACTTTCTTCCTAGTCTGTCTTAGTCTGGAAACTGCTGAAAACCTGTTCACATCACAGCAACACGAAGCCTCTGCTGACAGAGAGGGTGTGGTTGTGCATGAGGCCCATTGGCCAGGAATTGAACCCTGGTCTCCTGCATGGAGGACGAGAATCCTACCACTGAGCCAGCAGTGCCTCACGAGGAGAAGCTGTCCCTGTAAACCTCCAAAGCCTGGAAACAGGGACACGTCAGCGGTGCACACCTTGTACTGTTAGCGAGCATCTTCTTCCCACTGGCGAGGCCGCCTTTGCCGTTGGTTTCAGCAGTAACTAAGAGTGAGCTCTTCAACCGCTCAGAAAAATAAAAATCATGTTCAAAATCAAAGTTGGGCCTCCTTAAATCTCTAAAACACAGAAATCTGTGAACCTTAGATTCTCCTTTTTCTCACTTACAGGAAGCCAAGCTTCTGGGCACTGTCTTGTCAAGAATGCCCAGTACCTGTGCACAGGTGCTTTGCCTGTTCCTGGTGCGTGAGGACCTGGGATGATTGACCCTCTAGTCCACATTTCTGTCCCTCGACCACCCGCCATAGATGGAGTCAGGTTAGTCTCCTTGTCTTCTCCTTGAGCCCCTTTCACCTCTGAATTCCAATCCCACCCTCCCCCTTGTACTCTCTAAGCTGCCTCACACCCTGGAGTCTTTCTCTCTTTGACCCCAGAACACCATCCCTTTGGTTCTTAATAATCCAGGGCTTCTAACTAATAGTAGCACTGCTACTATTTTAAACCCATCATCTGCCTCGTCCACCAGAGTCTTCCAGATCCCGTCCCTGCTGCCTCCAATCCTTTCTGCATCCCAGGCCAGGGGAGGGGAACCCGTCACTTCCCATTGCTCTTGGAATAAAACCCAGACTCTTTAGCATGGACGAATGGCCCCCCATGGCCCCGTCCTGTGTCTCCATTCTCATTTCATTTCTTCACTCTTTCCCTCCATCACTAAGCTCTAGCCCCTGTTCTTTCTTACTGCAGGGCCTTTGCACATGCTGATCTCCCCCTGAAACATTCTTGCAGGCTCTTCTCAGTCTGCAAGCTGCTTATCTTTCACATCTCAAATGTTGTCTTGTAAAGGCATCTCTGGCCGAAAATATTGTGGAGTCTCACTACCAACCCCATGCCACCCCACCCCCCAGCACTCTGTCCTATTCTTCCTGGAACTTACCAAGAAGGTAAACATTTGTTTAAGGAGCTCTGGTGGCACACAGTTAAGTGCTCAGTTGCTAACTTAAAGATGAATACTTTGAATCCTTGCTGAGAATTTGCATTTCTAGCAAGTTCCCACGTGATGCTAATACTGCTGGTTAGGGACCAATTCTGAGAACCTCAAGTAGAGGAAAAACCAAAAAACCCAAAAAAAACAAATCCACTGCCCTCGAGTTGATTCCGACTCATAGTGACCTGACAGGACAGAGTGGGACTGCCCCATAGCGTTTCCAAGACTGTAATCTTTACGGAAGCAGACTGCCGCATCTTTCTCCCTCAGAGCAGTTGGTGGGTTCGAACCTCTGACCTTTCGGTCGGCAGCCGAGCACCATAACCGTGTGTCACCAGGGCTCCTACACTAATAGAGCAGTGGTTCCCAAAATTTATTATCCGTAAGAATCACCTGGGGATCCTATTAAAATGTAGATTCTGATTCAGTATATCTGGGGTGGAAATGCAAATTCTCAGCTGGGGTTTGAACCTGAGTGAACAGGGTTGGAAGCCGCGTTAGAGACACTTAGGAACGGATAACCCGGGGACCACCTGTACTGTAATGTGCAGCGGGGAGTCTCATGGGGTCCTCTGGGGTTGGGGGGCCTGCTTTGCGGAGCAGGTCGGGCACCAGGGCTTGGGAAGTCTGGTGGGACCAGGACCGCCCTTCATAACAGAGTGACAGCTCACTGCTTCCCCTCTGCTGGGTCCCCAGGTGCCACTGGGGCTCTTGCTTCACCCTTTGGAGCAAACAATAGTAACCTGTTAAAATGTTATTTCAAACACAGCTTGGATGTTACCCAACTTTCACGTCACCCAAGGGTAAATTCCCCTGGCCCTAAACCTGGGTGATCAGAATTGAGAAATCACCTGGCCGGCCTCTGAACACAGGACTTTTAGTTTGTAACCGCTGTCTCTGCTGCTTAGCATCTGGTGTTCTGTTTGGGAGACTCCTGGGTGATGGTGCCACCAGATAAAAGTTGTAATGAGACAGGGAGGGCAGGAGGGGGAGGAGGAAGAAAGGGCAGAGTTGAGAGTAAACAGAGCTGGTCTCCAATCAAACGTCTAGACTGCAGGCACGCAGTAGGCCCGCAGGATGACTCAGACCCTGCCGTGAATGCCCCCTATTCATAGCCCAGGCTTTTAAGTTTGGACCTGCATTTTGAAAAGCAGAGAACTGGCTGAACTGGTCTGGCGACTTCCCCCAGAGCAAGTACTCAGGTGAATGAAGTCATCAATACTTCTGGGCAGTCCTAATCTATGATTAACTTCTATCTCTGCTGTAAAATAACAGCCTGCTTTTCAGACTGTTAACAGTAAGTAAAGCTGGCTGCCTCGCTGGGGCCCTTTCAGGCTGGGCTCCAACCTCTACTGACGGACGCTAAACAGGGGCAGCCTTGAGAAGGTGCTGGGACCCCCCGGGAGAGCCCTGAGGGCAGAGGGGCCACTGGCCTTGTGGCAGGTGGGGGGCAGGTCTGATGTGAGGTGGAGGGTCCTCCCAGCCCCGCCCACTTTAGTTCAGAATACCCAGAGGTCCTGACTTTAAACTTGCTTACCCAAACAAAACAGCAGCTTTCCTTCTTTCCTCCGTGTCCCCTCCTCAGTCGGGCCTCACCACTGACCGAGGAACCTCTGACGGAACCTTCTGCGTGTTCTCTGAGTCCTGCATCGTCCAGCGAGTGGACAGGGCCGCTCCCACCTCGGAAGGCCTTTGGTCGCCCCACCTCACTCCGTGACTCACCTCGCAGGAGGCTCTCCATCTCAGCCCACGTCAGGGGCTTGGTGCACAAAACCAGAGTTATTTTTCTAAAATTCACTTTTGTTCCTGTTGCTCCTTTGACTAAAGCTGCTCCTGTTAGGGTGCCTCAAGGCCCTTTGCAGTCTGCCTAGGAGCTTAAGGTTCACAAACTCGGGGCCATCCCCAGACAGTGGGCAATGTAATGCATGAATCAGGCAGGGGAAACCCAAGGCTTCTTTGGTCTATATGTTGTTTTTTTTTTCAATCTTGATGGCGACAAGTATCCAAGAAATATTTTACTTCACTCTTAACTCTACTGAAACAGTAGCACCGCATTTACAAGCAGCCTCACTATTGGGGAGACAGTGGGGAGTGGTACTGATCTGGGCCAGAGCTACTGTGAGGCCTGTGAGATCCTGGGAGCCAATTTTAAGGTAGCACTTACTCTCAGGGCCCTACAAGCACAGGGTCAGCACCTGAGAGTGAGTGCCTCCTTAAATGTTGTGCAGCAGAGGTGGAAGCCTGGCTAGCTTCACCCTAGTCCTGGCCCTGATAGGGACTGTGGTGAGATGGACAATGGGCCCACTCACATGGGCAGTGGCCAATCAGCTTCAGCCAGTTGTTCTCAAAAGGGAAGGTGGCCCTATTGCTGCCAGGTTGGTAGTTCTTATCACACGGCAACGAAGACCAAAGACCACAGCCTTCAGTATGGATTACACCTCAACACAAAGAAAACAAAAATCTTCACAACTGGACCAATAAACAACATCATGATAAATGGGGAAAAGACTGAAATTGTCAAGGATTTCGTTTACCCGTGGAGGCAGCAGTCAAGAAATCAAACGACACATTGCATTGGGCAAATCTGCTGCAAAAGACCTCTTTAAAGTGTTAAAAAGCAAGGATGTCACTTTGAGGACCAAGGTGCCCCTGACCCAAGCCATGGTGTTTTCAACTGCCTCATAAGCATGCGAAAGCTGGACAATGAATAAGGAAGACAGAAGAATCGATGCCTTTGAATTACAGTGTTGGCGAAGAATATTGAATGTACCATGGGCTGCCAGAAGAATGAACAAATCTGTCTTGGAAGCAGTACAGCCAGGATGCTCCTTAGAAGCGAGGATGGCGAGACTACATCTCACATACTTTGGACATGTTACCAGGAGGGACCAGTCCCTGGAGAAGGGCATCATGCTTGGTAAAGCAGAAGGTCAGTGAAAAAAGAGAGGAAAACCCTCCACGAGATGGACTGACACGGCGGCTGCAACAACGAGCTCAAGCATGGCAGCGATTGTGAGGATGGTGAAGGACTGGGCAGAGTTTCGTTCTGTTGTACACAGGGTCACTATGAGTCGGCCCCAACTTGACGGCGCCTAACAGCAACGACAACATCACACAGCAAAGAGTTGCTTCCATAGGTGACGGTCCCACTCAGTGGCGAGGATCTGTCTGAGGGTAGGGACTTGGGCTTGTCCCCGTGTGTGATCCCTGCAGCAAGCACAGAGCAGGTGCTCCGTAATTGCAAGCAACCAAATGGACTTTGGACACAGAATTATGGAGCCAGGTTGGGTCTTGAGCAATTTATCAAGTGCCAGCAGCACGGCTGTTTGGAACCAGGGAGCGCCGGCTGCATGCAGAGGTAGTAGGCTCCACTGTATGCCAGGCTCATTTCTTCAGAATGTAGCACCCCTGGCACATTCTTCTCAATGAAGCTACAGTCTATTACTCATCAGGTCTCAGAGTAACAGAAAGACAAGAAAGAAGAAGAAAAAATAATCTAAAAAGTCACAAAACACATAATAACAAAATAATAATACATTGAATATGTTAGTAATGAACATTAAACATAAATGCACCTACTTACTCCATGGTGGAGGCTTTCAGATTGGATTTCTAAAAATCTAGCGATTGTTGCTTTCAGAAGACCATCTAAGACAAAACCCCACAGAGAAGCTGAAAATAAAGGGATGGAGAAATATCCACGATGTTATTGGTAACAGTAACAGACTGCAATGGAAGACAAGGGATAAGGAGAGAGACTGCATAGTAATCCCAGCACCAAATCCCTTGGAAGACATCACAGTCCTGAACATATCTGCTCCTGACACAGGCACACCTCAAAGCATAGTGAGCAAATTGACAGAATTATGAGTAAGAGATTTTGACCCACCTAACTTTATCAGAAATTGATTAATCAAGCAATCAAAAAATAGTTAGGATATAAAACACTTGGAAAACAAAAGTAACAAATATAATTTAATGATTTTGTATGTATGTATCTGTGTTTGTGTGTGTGTATATGTGTGCGTGCGTGTGTGTGTGTGTGTGTGTGTGTGTGTGTGTGTGTAAAACTCTACAACCAAAGGCAGAATAATCATTTTCTTTGGGGATCCACAGATCATTTTAAAAACTGACCACACACTAGGTCACAAAGAATCAACAAATATCTAGACTTGATCAAAATCACACAAATCATATTCTCTAGCCACAACCCAATTGAACCAGAAATCAATAAAAAAGGTAGTCACAAACCCATATGTCTGGGAATTTAAATATTCACTCCTAAATAACTCATAGGTTAAAGAGGAAATTGCAATTGATATTACCATTATTCAGAACAGACTGATAATAAAAACACTATGTATTAAAACTGGATCACAACTAATAGAGTACTTAGAGGTAAATTTGTAGCCTTAATTTATTTTAAAAGCACGAGAGATTTAAAATAAATGAGTTGAGTGTTCAAAGTAGGAATCACAGGGAACGTCCTTAATGTGAAAGGAAGCGGGTGGTGCTGTGTTCTCATCTGAAGGCTTGACAGGGGAGGAGAGTCTGTTGCAGCTCACTAGTGTGCTTGTGGCCAGGCCTCAGTCCCTCACCACACGGGCTTCTCCACAGGGCTGCCTCATGCCACTGCAGGTGGCCTCCTGTAACCTGTGCGATCCCAGAGAGGGTACAGAGCAGTCAAGATGGAACTGCTGGTCTTTTATAACCTAGCTCAGAAGTGACATCCCATCGCTTCTGCCCTCTTCTGTTTATTAGAAGTGAGTCATTTACTCCAACCCTCACTCAAGGGTGTGAATACCAGGAGGTGGGGTCATTGGGCACCATCTTGGAGGCTACCACAGAATCCCTAATTATTTCTCTGAAAACAAAAGGAGGAGAAAAAGAGAGGCCCAGGATTCTACATTCTGCTGGCTCTGCTCCCCTCTGCACCCCCAGGGCCAGGCCGGTGTTGATTTTCGTGGTTTAGTTTAAAAGCACACTCCCCCCCCCCATTCACTGAGGGTTTCAAGTGGTCATGTGAGCCCCCCAGGACTCTCAGGCAGCTCATTTCATTGATAACTTCCCTCTCCACAGAGCTGATGTGGGGTTTAGGAATGACGCTTTCCGCCTTGCACTGCGGGCTCCCACACAGGTGGGAGGTGCAGGCCAAGGCAGCGTGGGTGCCAAGGATTTCGGGGTGTCATCCTAACGGTGAAATGCTATGGTGGGGAAAGCCAGTCCTAGCCCAGCTGCCTTGGGCAATTTTTTAAGCCTGTTTTTGATTATTTTCCTGTCCATAAATTAGGAAAATATAAAGAACTGAACAAAGTAACGTGCGTGGAAGAACACTGAAAAAGTGTAATTCAGAAACAGCAATAAGCAGTGAGCACCTGTTGAGTGTCAGGTCACATTCTGAGTAGCAGAAGCAGGGTGAGCAGACGCCACGGTCCTTGCCCTCACGGCGCTCGCATTCAAGTGTGGAGAGAACGAGAAACCCGCCAAGGCGAGGCAGGCGCTGTGCAGGAGGACAGAGTGCGGCAGGGATAGGATGCTGGGGACACATTAGGGGGTTTGAGGGAGCCGCTCAGACCTGACGGAGATGAGCTGTGAGACACGCAGACACCTGGCCAGGTTCCTGGGGGTGGGGAGTGCCAACGAGGCACCTCTACATGGAGGCTCAGCCCTAGGGCAGGCCATCCTTGACCCCAAGAGTGCTCATGGCACTGCCCACCCACTTGCAAGCAGCCCATGACAGCATGTAGTGTCTGCTGATTTGCTTGGAAAGAAGTTGTACAAGCCACTCACCAGGAAGGTGATATGGATGAACAGGACAAAGTCCCTTCACAGCCCAGTTCTGACCCTCCTGCTGGGCTCATTTCTCACCACACCCCTCCCAGCCCACACGCCCAGTCCCACACTACTCTGCTCCTCAACTTGCCTCCACCTCGCCCTGGTTCCTCTGTCTGAAGTCTCCTACCCCATTGTTGTACCTGCTGTCTAAGCACCAGCTCAAATATCACGGCTTCTATGAAGATCACCCTGAGTTCACCCAGGCAAGTCGTTACTACCTCGGTGCCCCCCCCCCACACACACACACTTTAAACACTCCCTCTTGCCCGGGGCCCCTGTGGTGTACTCAAGGACCCGCCTTCCATCTGTGTGAAGACTGTTACCATGGAGTTGACTCCAACTGTCAGCCCGACCCCACGTGTGTCAGAGTGGAACTGTGCTCTGTGGGGTTTTCAATGGCTTGTTTTTCATAAGGAGATTGCCAGGCCTTTCTTCTGAGGGGCCTCTGGGTGGACTCGATCGGCCAGTCTTTTGAGTACCAGAGAAACATGTTAACTGTTTGTACCACCCAGGGACTCCTGTGTAGTGTGACAAGAATGTTTGTCAGAACTGGGGCAAGGCGGCAGGGATCAGGGTCCTTGTGTGGAATAGAGGGATCAGGGTCCTTGTGTGGAATAGAGGAGAGCATTGACAATGTGGAAGCATTGAAGGTCGCTGTCAGCTCAGAGTTATTCCTAGCAAACTTCTGTTTTTACTTTTTATCATTACGATGTAGTGGTGATTGGTATGTCATTGCGGAAAAGGAGAATGGCGCTCTGTTTTATGGTTTACAGAGGTGGTTTCCTACACGTTTGGACAGTCATACTATGTTTCTGAGAGTTATGAACCCCACACACACTAACACCTGTTCTTCTCCTTGTTGGGTGCCATCAGGCAGACTTTTGACTCATAGCGGCCCCATGGGACAGAGCAGAACCAGCCCCATAGGGTTTTCTAGGCTGTGATCTTTACAGGAGCAGATCGCCAGGTCTTGCTCCCACAGAGCAGCTGGGTGGATTTGAGCTGCCGACCTTTTGGTTAGCTGAGTGCTTAACCACTGGGCCACCAGGGCTCCTTGTATGAGAGCAATCACGTACTAGAGGGTAAAGACAGGGTCTGTTTCCCTCCCACCACCCCCTGACTTAGCACAGTGCTGGACAGCATGGTAATTCAGTGACTGTTTATTGAGATTCAACACTGCCCAGCACCCCAGGCTCCTGCCTGCTCACTGGGAGCCTGCATCTCGGCTTCTTCAGCAGTGAGGGAAAAGGAAGCCAGGCCTGACCTGTAGAAATAGTTTATTTCCTCAGTCCCAAGGCACACAATTGTTCAAATTTTAATTATTCTGAAATCAGGATGTGTCTTACAATTAGTTTGTACACTACATGTGCTGTTTCTTTTTTCTTCTTTTTTCTCCCCCTCTAAAAGCTGTTCTTAAAACAATGGTGTGTCTTACAATTGATGACATCTTAGAATCAAAGAAAATGGTAGTTAAAATCACAGGCAGCTGCTTAAGGTCTACCCGTGTCAGACTTCCAGGAGCCACTGTGAGAAGGATGTTTTGTTCTGCTTTCCAACGTCTGTCGTTGTGAACCCAGAGAGATGGGATTCATAGATCCCCGAGGTCCGCAGGCCGTCCAGGGGCATTGGGCACACAATGAAGATCACAGCCTGGTTCTCTGGCATGTGGTCAGTTCTGCCAGCCCTGCCGCTGGCGTTTGTACTTTTTGCTCTTGAATTCAAAGCGCTGGCTGCCAGGGACGAGAGGTAATCTTGGGACACGCACGCAGGCCTCGGTTAGGCCTTAGAATTCCGGAAGTCGGTGGCCAGAGTTTTACCAACCCAGACAGGAGACATATGGGAATAAAATTACAGAGAAGCCAGCGTGGCTGGAGGGGAAGGGGAAGAGGGCCCGGCCATGTTGGACACCAGATTGTGAGCAGGCCAAGCAGGCTGCTGGCTGCGTGTCCTGCAGAATCACACCTCCCAGCATGCACTCCTCATGCCAGGATCCTCCTCGCAGAAACATGTCCCACCATCACAAAAGGCTGAGGGACACTACATGATCCTTCACATTCTTGGAGAGTCACAATACGTTCAAGGCTCTGAGAAGTCCTGCAGTAGAGAAACCTGACGAACTTTGTCTAATTGAATGTTTTCTAAACTTATTGATCACAGAACCCTTCTAAAACCTTAAGATACTAATCTTCTTCAGGACACCCACTAGGCAGCAGTCCCGTCGGTGCAGAATTGTTGGGAACTGAGAGCCACTTTCCTCACGTCCCCAATAGAAACCAGTTGCTCTGGAGTTAATGCTGACTCATGGCAACCCCATGTGTGTCAGAGTGGAACCGTGCTCCGTGAGGTTCTCAGTGGCTGATTTTTCAGAAGTAGATCACCAGGCCTTTCTTCCGAGGAGCCTCTGGGTGGATTTGAACTTCCAGCCTTTCGGTTACCAGCTGAGAGTGTTAACCATTTGCACCACCCAGGGGCTCCAATAGATCATGGAAATGAGGAAGAGGGAAGTGGAGAAATGAAGGGCAAGACCAGAGAAGGGTTCCTTTGTACAGTCCCAAAATGGGGCCTTGGGCGTGGAAATACACGAGGGGCTCCACGTGCCCGCTGGCCCCCTGAGAAGTCGCCTTTGGCCTCTGCAGGTTTCCCCAGGGCACTGGTCTGACAAGCTGTGAGCCAGGTGGGTGTGTCCAGCACGGTCTGGCACGTGGGCCGCGTTGGTTTGGGAGGGTCTCCTTTTAGACAAGAACTCACACACACAAAACGGCAGCAAGACGTGATTCCACACCCCAAGGGTGGTTCTGTGGTTCCTCCTGCAGCTCTCACAAGGCCCCGAGGGGACAAAGCCCACTGGGAGGCGGGGCATGGAGCAGGGCCTCAACGGGGTGCTGCTTCCGGCTTTCAGGAGTTCAAAGGGAAAAACGATGAAAAGCACCAGATGATAATTAAGGCCTGAATTTCTTTAATGTCCCCACAAGCCCATGGTGGCCACCAACTCTACTCGGGGCAGATTGTACTGAAAAATCAAAGGGCGCAGATCTGTCTGCAGCGCCTGGCAAGCTTCAGTCGGCAAAAGGGTGCCAACCCGCCTAATGTGGGAGATGCCTAGTGTGGATCCTGGTAGAGACTGCAGGGGTTCAGAGAAAGGGCACCAGGGCTTCCATGGAAGAACTGAGACGTGTGCTAAGCTTCGAGAAGCCTGTGGACAAGGAGAGAGGAGAACAACAGGCAGTGAGCACAGTGACAGCCACAGCGTGGGAGCAGGGGAGCCTGAGACCTTCTCGGTGAACAGACCCGGCTGCAGCAGTGGTGGGCCGGAGTCTGGAGTTTGCCGAGCGCAGCCTGAGGTGTTTGGTTTATTGGTAGAGGACTGTCTTCGGACCAGATGCCAGGCTGGGCGAGGTGCCTTGGCTTCAAGAAGCAAGGAGTCAGGAGAGGGCCGCTGGATGTTGGGTCAGGGTTGAGGACAGGGTGCAGGGAGGCAAGGGGTATGGGCGGAAGTCTCAGTACCGCGGCCAGTTTGGAAACGGGGGCAGTGGCTGTGGGAAGGGAGCCCGTGAGCAGAGCACGCTGAGGCCAGGAGGCCAGTGACAACACTACCTCAGAGTCTGGGTGTCAGGTCCTGGCATGGACCATAGGGAGGGTGAGGAGACTCCAGGGAGGGGAGGACGGGAGGTGCCACACCACCCTGGTGTGAGGTCGTCCCTGAGCTCCCCAGAGAACAAGAGGGCTGACTGTGGCTCACGCACAGTGTTCCACCCTTAGAGCTTTTTTTTTTTTTACCTCTGTAGGAATTTTAAAAACAAGGGAATCTTTACATAAATATCTAGTTTTCCATAAATATCTCGTTTTCCAGCTTCTCTTGGAAAACAGACAACCCTGGCATTCCTGGACCTGCACCTGGCAGAGCTCACTGGAGCAGGTGGCAGCTGCTGCTGTGATTGGGGCTGTGCGCACGGTTGGCAGCTGTCCCCACCTTTCCTATTGCCTAACGCCCTGTCTGCTGCGCTCATTCCCATTTATGCTCCCTGCCTGGCCCCATGGAGTCCCTAGGTGATGCAGACTGTTAAACAGCTGGTAGATTGGAGGTTCAAGTCCATCCAGAGGTGCCTAGGAAGAAAGGTCTGGCGATCTACTTCTAAAACATGAGCCATTGAAAACGCTATGGAGCACAGTTGTACTCTGACACATATGGGGTCGCCAGGAGGTGGAGGTGACTCAATGGCAACTGGTTTTGAGCTTGCCTGTCCCCAGAGGCATTTGAATTTGTAAACCTGGATGCAGATCAGGAGCAAACAGTTCTGCCATTCCCAGCAGGGAGCTGGGCGGCGGGAGTGGGAGAGGCCTGGGAGGGTGAGACCCAGCCCACAGCCTTGCTCACGCTCCCTAGGGAAGAGGCTCCTTCCTCTTATGTGCACAAGGGCACCATCTTGGCTAAGTGGTCCTGCCTGCAAATTCTCCATTGGCCACGGGGGACTACAGAACCATGAGACCAAGAACACCTCAGGGGGTCTGGGAACGAGAGGAGACTGCATGCTTAGACACAATCTTCCGGAAGCTTCCTTTAAACATGTGCACACATCTGGGGCCCAACGCACAGAAATGCTCAGCTTTGGACAAAAGCTGCTACGTGTCTAACAGAGCCGTTAAATCATAGAGAAGAGTTTAATCGGTTGCTAATACAGGTATAATCGTTCACAGCACACAAGGATTTTCCTTTTCACCCTCACAGCAAACATGTCTAGCGGCTATTGTTATTTCCCTTTTTTGCAGATGAGGAAATTGAAACTCACAGAGGTTCAGGAACTGGCCCCAGGCCACGGCAGCTAATACTAATACTAACAGCCATTATCCTGCCCCGGCTGGCGAGCATGTCGCACACGCTGGCTTCCTGAATCCTCACCAAGCCCCGTGGGAGAGCTGCCGCTGCTATTTCTCTCTACCAAGGAGGAGACTGAGGTCTAGGAGGGACCCCGAGCTCTAGTTCCCAGCCACAAAACGAGACGCCCTTCCCGTTGGTAGGAATCTATCAGAACAAGTTAAAAGCCCCTGGGAAGAGCTCATTAACAGGCCACAAGGCCCTCACCTAAAGGCTAATTAAGAACTCATATTTGGGGTTAGCATCCAGGTATTCATCTGGAGTCTGCATCACACTTACCGTTCTCGCCTATTAACTGTGGCCTCCTGGAGCCGGAAACAAGATGAGGCACACAGGATCCATCGCTAGGAGACGCCGCAGATGGAGCACTAACCAGGTGTTTCTAGTAACCGGAGCCTTTTCTCTAAGGCAGATCAGCCCTGTGTCTGACTCTGGTGGACACAGGGGCTCAGGTCCCGGCCTGAGGCAGCAGGACCAGCTGGCTGTGTGAGCTGGTTCCCCCCGTCACTGCTGGCTCTGTGACCTGGTTCCCCCATCACTGCTGGCTGTGTGAC
>NW_004443940.1:36078019-36078517 GCF_000243295.1 Trichechus manatus latirostris | reverse complement strand
TCACTGCTGGCTGTGTGACCTGGTTCCCCCCCGTCACTGCTGGCTCTGTGACCTGGTTCCCCCATCACTGCTGGCTGTGTGACCTGGTTCCCCCCGTCACTGCTGGCTCTGTGACCTGGGCCGTCACTGCTGGCTGTGTGACCTGGTTCCCCCGTCACTGCTGGCTCTGTGACCTGGTTCCCCCATCACTGCTGGCTGTGTGAGCTGGGCCGTCACTGCTGGCTGTGTGACCTGGGCTGTCACTGCTGGCTGTGTGACCTGGTTCCCCCATCACTGCTGGCTGTGTGACCTGGTTCCCCCATCACTGCTGGCTCTGTGACCTGGTTCCCCCATCACTGCTGGCTGTGTGAGCTGGGCCGTCACTGCTGGCTCTGTGACCTGGGCCGTCACTGCTGGCTGTGTGACCTGGTTCCCCCGTCACTGCTGGCTGTGTGACCTGGGCTGTCACTGCTGGCTCTGTGACCTGGTTCCCCCGTCACTGCTGGCTGTGTGAGCTGG
>NW_004443940.1:36045058-36076640 GCF_000243295.1 Trichechus manatus latirostris | reverse complement strand
AATGCCCACGCGCTGCCCGCCTCCCCGCTCCAATGCCCACGCGCTGCCCGCCTCCCCACTTCAATGTCCACGCGCTGCCCTGCAGGCCTGGCGGCTTAGCATCCTTTGGGAGGAGGCCTCTTGGAAGTACCATTTGTCCTGGTTGTTGAGTTCTGCTCCAGCACCCTTGAACATCTTGAAAATCAGATAAAAATGGGAGGGGAGGAGGGAAAGAAGGAAGGAAGGAAAAAAGAAGGAAATAAGCCCACTCCTCCTGCTGAAACGGCTCTTACAGGCACCAGGTCAGTTGCGAGGGCCCCAGCACCAGAGCCCAGGAGGCCTTAGCAGCCTGGATTGTTTGTTCAAGTACATCCTGTGAATATGGGAGGCTCTTTGGCCCAGCACATGGCTGAGTCCCCATCCATCATGCATTCAAACACTAGAAAGCAATTACAGTAGTTGGAACTGTTGGCCTGGGCTGTTTTTTCCGAACCAGACAGTGTCCAGGCACCCATCCGCTGGCAGAGTGGGGAAAGGCTGTGGGAAGCCATGTCAGAGCACCCTGGAGGGAAGGAGCCTGGGTGGGCGGTGCTGCAGAGAAAAGGTAAAAAGGGCAGGAAGGATGTGGGAGGAGAGTGAGAGAAAGGGGAAGGGGAAGAGGGGGAAAGAGAGGGGATGGGAGGGAGCCATCTCCAGGTCTGCGTTTGCAGGACTCCCTTCTGAGAAGAAGTGTGTGGGATCTGGTGGAAGGGAAGATGTGAAGATCCTAAAGGGTTTCTAAAGTTTTGACCATGCTTTAAGATGAAAACTGTTATTGTTGTTGAGTGCTGTTGAGTCAATTCCAACTCATAGTGACCCCATGTGACAGAGTAGAACGGCCCCATAGAGTTTTCTAGGCTGTAATCTTTATGGCAGCAGATGGCCAGGTCTTTCTCCAGTGGAGCCGCTGGTGGATTTGAACCATCAACATTTCAGTTAGCAGTCGAGCACTTAACCATTGCACAACCAGGGCTCCTTATGGTGCAAATGATCCCCATTAAAACAGCCAAAATCAGAGCTTTGTTTGGCTTGAGGCCACTTCCACGCGAAGCAGCCACCAACCTATCCATCTGGGAAAAAAACCAAACCCATTGCCTCAGTCAATTCCAACTCACAGCAACCCTAAAGAACAGAGTAGAACTGCCTCATAGGGTTTCCAAGCAGTGGCTGTTGGATTCGAACTGCCTACCTTTTGGTTAGCAGCCGAGCTCTTAACCACTGTGCCACCAGGGTTCCATCTGGGGAAATGGAGGGAGCAAAGCCAGTGTGAGGTCTCAGGAGGGCCAGCTGGTGGAAGCTGGGAATTGGCTCAGGGCCAAGAATTTCAGCACCAGAAGGGACCTCTCTTGAGGGAGAGGAGTGAGGGATTTTCCCAAAATAACCCAGCTGGGAAGGGGTGCAGCTGGACTCTACCCTGCATGGTGCTGTAACCACAACACCATAATGCGGTTGTTGTTATTGTTAGGTGCAGTCAATTCAGGTTTTCGACTCATATGACCCCATGTGACAGAGTAGAACTGCCTGACAGGGTTCTTTAAGGAAGGAGCCTTGGTGGCCCAGTGGTTAAGTACTCAGTTGCTAACCAGAAGGTCAGCTGTTCGAACCCACCAGCCTCTCTGTGGGAGAAAGATGTGGCAGTTTGCTTCAGTAAAAATTACAGCCTTGGAAACCCTATGAGGCATTTCTACTCTGTCCTGTAGGGTCACTGTGAGTTGGAACCGACCCAAGGGCAATGGATTATCTTTAAGGAAGCAGATCACCTGGTCTTTTCTCCTGAGGAGACACAGGTGGGTTTGAACCGACAACTTTTCTGTTAGTAGCAGAGCACTTAACAGTTGTGAGAGAAGGCCTCTGTGCTGCAATAAGAGAGTATAACAGAGATAAATGGTAGACAGGCCCCCAGTGCTCACTCCACTATGTGACTGTCTCCACCATCCCACACTTGCTGAGACCACGTGGGATGATGGCCTTTGAGGGTCTCTTGTCTCTAACAGATGTTAACCGTACAGCGGGGCAGGATGTAGATGGTATGCTAATAAAGCAGAATTCACACACCCAGACAACAACCTCAAGCACCTTGGAAAGCCACACACCTGTACTTAGCAACTGAATTCACATTTGGTAACTGCTTTCAGAGTAATCCATCCATCATGCCCTCCTTCCTGGATGCCTAAGTGAGTCAGATTCTGTATTGGCAACTGAAAAGACGTCAGACAGACCTCCCACTGCGTAATGACTAAACTCAGCAGCAACTGTAGCTGAGGTGTTGGAGGAGCGTCGGGGAAGTCCACGAGGGCAGAGCTGAGCTGGCAGGGTTTTGTGGTACCGTTTGCCGTGTGCTGCCCACAGCAGACATCAAAATCAATTCTGACCTTCTTTCCCAAGGAACTGGATCAGGCTCGGCAACTCTCTCAGCGTAGCTGACGAGCGTTCAGCTCACAGGCCACCTCTGATTTGCCATCCCTGGGAGTTAGCTCATCGTCTCATTTTACAGAGGAAAACCTGAGTGGAAGAGAACTCAGCAGCACAGCACAACCTGGAATCCAGGTCAGCTGACATGAGATCCTCCAGTAAGCAGCCATAAACCGCCCGCGGCAACCGCCCCCACCTTCTGAACTCCACCTTGGATTCACGTGTAAAACATGTGCACTGGGAAGCCTGGGACTGGACACCCTGGTGGTGTAGTGGTTCAGTGCTATGGCTGCTAACCAAAAGGTCCAGGTGCTCCTTGGAAACTCTGTGGGGCAGTTCTTCTCTGTCCTATGAGTCCGAATCAACTCATCGGCAACGGGGCTTTTTTTTTCTTCAACAAAAATTTTATCTTCTTTTATTATCTAATACTTTGTCTTTTCAGAAGAATTAGAACACACAGCTAAGTAAAAAGAAATATAAATAAATTACCCATAATCCACCACTACTATTTACATTCCTACTTTGTTGAATATCTTTCTAGGCATTTTTCTGTGGTTGCATCTGAGTGGTATGTGATTTCAGAGTAGTCCCTTCCATCCTATAGATATTATTGTTGGGTGCCGTTGAGTTGATTCCAACTCATAGCGACCCCATGTGACAGAATAGAACTGCCCCATAGGGTTTTCTAGGCTGTAATCTTTATGGGAGCAGATTGTAAGGTCTTTTCTCCTGCAGAGCTGCTGGGTAAGTTCCAACCACTGACCTTTTGGTTAGCAGCCAAGTGTTTAACCATTGTGCCACCAGGGCTCCTTATCCTATATATACGTGTGTGCGTGTTATATATATACATATGTGTATATGTATACATACTCACATATATATAATCATATACACGAATAAAATCCTGTTTACACACTGGTTTATAAGTTTCATTCCACTTACCAATATATTATGAATACTTAAAATTTCATTCTGAATGCCTGCTCTGTGTCACTGCCAGCATACCTCCCTAGCTCCACTCCCTGTACCCAGAGTATTATCCATATTGAACCCCAACACTCAGAAGGGCTTCTCAGGCAGTTAGGGGCTGAGCTGGGCAAACCCGGCCTACACAGAGTGCTGCAGGGTCAGAGACAGGCTGAGCCAAAGGAATGGAGAGTTCCAGATAAGAGATGCAGAGCAGCACTGTGGCCCAGGTCCAGCAACCAGGAGAAACAGAACAGGAGCAGGGAGGGGGCCACGGCTGCGTCTGTGTGGAGGGATCCAGGGTGCCCAGGCAGACTGCTGCCGGCCTCAGCTGGCCCAGTTCTCAGCCGGGACAAGACCCAGGCAAGCAAGGCCTGTGGGACTGCAGTCAGGGCGTGGGGTCGGAGAGGACAGCGTTTTACGGCAGAGCTGCTTCTCTGAGCCACTCTCTACCCTCCATAAGGGTCATCAGAATAGGAAGCAGTGAGAAAACCATCACCCAGGGCTTGAACGAGCAACTAGACTTGCCAGAAGGACCTGATTTAAAACAAAGAAATCCAGAGGATAAAAGCTTTCTAATTAAATTTTTGTATGTTTAAAAACTGGAAAAAAGAAAAAAGCATAGAGCACTGAGGCCACACTATTATCAATCCAAATGGGCCCAGCCACACTGACCCGGCTGCCGGCGGCAAGTGTCCAGCAATGCACCACCTTACACCGTCCCCTGCACCACACCCACGGGGCCTGATGAGCCAGCTGTGCCCCTTACTGCCTGAACAGCCTCCACCTCTTCTCACACCGGCCCTCCCAGGCCCACGTTTGAAAGGCCTGTTGGAAAGTCCTGTTAGGAAGGCCCATGTTAGGAAGGCCCATGTCAGGAAGGCCCACGTTAGCCAGGCCCACGTTAGGAAGGCCCAAGTCAGGAAGGCCTGTTAGGAAGGCCCATGTCAGGAAGGCCTGTTAGGAAGGCCCATGTCAGGAAGGCCTGTTAGGAAGGCCCAAGTCAGGAAGGCCTCTTAGGAAGGCCCACGTCAGGAAGGCCTGTTAGGAAGGCCCACGTCAGGAAGGCCTGTTAGGAAGGCCCACGTCAGGAAGGCCTGTTAGGAAGGCCCATGTCAGGAAGGCCTGTTAGGAAGGCCCATGTCAGGAAGGCCTGTTAGGAAGGCCTGTTGGGAAGTCCTGTTAGGAAGGCCCACGTCAGGAAGTCCCGTTAGGAAGGCCTGTTGGGAAGTCCTGTTAGGAAGGCCCACATCAGGAAGACCCACGTTAGGAAGGCCCACATTAGGAAGTCCTGTTAGGAAGGCCCAAGTCAGGAAGGCCCACATCAGGAAGACCCACGTTAGGAAGGCCCACGTCAGGGAGGCTCACCCGCGTCCTTGCGGCTCATGCCTTCAGGGCCCTGCTGAGTGTGCCGCACTTGGTAAACGCCTTGTCTGTCACATGGTGCCGGGTTAGGGTTAACTGTGACTCGGCTTCAAGTTGCCTTGTTCATGTTTTGCCTTCCCTGTCCCTAGCAGAGTGCCTGGTGCATTGTAGAGGCTCAGAAAATGTTTACAATTAAATTCTGAACTTCTCCATCTTCTACCTATAGCCTTCTAGATACCTCTTCCCAGCTCTGACATTCCAGAGACTTGACAACTTGACAGAATGCTGTGATCACTAGGCCTCAGTGCAGATGGACTGAAGGAACCAGTTGAGTCAGAGGGTACCACCGACTTAACCACAAATGAGGAGGAGGTTTGGGCACTCGGCCTGGTCCAAGTGAGCAGGTACAGGTGCACTGAGCAGGTAAGGAATGTGGAGGGATCACTCTGTCATCCAGAACCCCTCCATCTGGAACCCAGCTGGTGCTATGCCCAGGCAGCCCCTTGGCCTGGCCTCCCACTCAGTCTACCTGCTCCTTCATTGATCGCTTGACACCCTCCCCCTGCCCAACACCACCCTCCACATCAGAAAGATCTGCTGACTTTCCCGGTGAGGCTAGCAGCCGTGGCTCCTGCTTGGAGAACTTGCCCTGTGCCAGGCACCCTGCTGGGTGCAGGGCCTCACTGCAGCATCCAGACCCTATCGGGACCCATAGAATCTTTACTCATCATTGGCTCCCCCTGACCACACTTAGATGTCTGGTCTCTCCTGGGGGACGGGGCAGCCCCCGGGGTATTCCACTGATGACTGATCCTTTACAGGTGGCCAAGGATGGCAGCAGCAGTCAAGGTGAGGGACCCACCCTCCATGTAACCCTTTCCTCTACTTCTGTCCACTTCAAAACTCCTTCTCAAGAAAGTATCTAAAGCTGCTTTGCACTAGGGGATAACTGGTGACAATTTACCCAGAATCTTGTGTGGAAAAGGAAACAGCAGCTGGGGGCGGTGGGCTGTAGAGCACTGCTGCTGTCAGTCACTGGGAAGTCAGCTCCGACTCACAGTGACCCCACTTAAAACAGAATGAAACTCTGCCGGGTCCTGTGGTCATCGGAGTGTCTGAGTCTGTTGCTGTGGCTGCTGTGCCAATCTTACAGACGTTGACCTTATGGAGAATGACACCCTGGCACTGCTAACAATGCCCATCAAGCATCTCTGCCCTTCGGACTCCCTTCTCAGTGGCCTACCAGGATTTTCCATGCCATTTCCGCCCTCTTACCTGTCTTCCG
Source organism: Trichechus manatus latirostris (assembly GCF_000243295.1). Lineage (NCBI taxonomy): Eukaryota > Metazoa > Chordata > Mammalia > Sirenia > Trichechidae > Trichechus > Trichechus manatus. The sequence goes on along the minus strand of NW_004443940.1, from coordinate 36,070,594 downwards.
GGCAGCGCCAGCTCCTCCCTTCTCCTCCTGGACTCTTCATCCTCCCCACAACTGCCGGCTTCCATACCTCCCATTGCTATGGCTGAGAGCACTTCCGCTCTGCCCCAGTCTCTGTCCTGGAATTTCCATGCCCAACCCACTGGCCACACAAAGGCCCTTACCTTGAGCAAGGCCTCCCTCCCGTGGTCTGCCCCACACAGATGAGCAAACGGAACGAAGCGTTAGCTCAAAGTCATGGGCAGGTAGGCGATGAGGCTGGGGCTCTTGGCCCTCTTCTGTGTCCCCCATGCCTCTTTGTCATAGATCGCGTCCTGGTCTCCAACCACCAGGAAGAATCTACATGCCTTGTCCAAAACAGATATTGGTGGTGCAAAGTTAAGTGCTCAGCTGCTAACTGAAAGGTCAGTGGTTCGAACTCACCAGCTGCTCCACAGTAGAAAGATGTGACAGTCTGCTTCTGTATAGATTTACGGCCTTGGAAACCGTATGGGGCAGTTTCTACTCTGTGCTGTAGGGTCACTATGAGTTAGAATAGACTTGACGGGAACGGATTTTCCTCAAATATCGCCAAGGCCTAAGCTTCCCTCGAGGGCAGACAGCCCTGGGTTTTATAGCAAGGAGCATCTACTATGTGCAAGGTGCTCTGCAGAAGGGCTGGATGCATGGGTGTCTCTTTGGATTCCAGCTGAGCCTTCTCTTCTTTTGGCTTAAGAAGGAAATAGCCAGCCGTTCCCTTCTTGTTATAAGTGCCTCTGCGCATTTGAAGACAGTAGTTAAGTCACTCTTTAGCTTTCTCATCTCCAAACTAAACAGCCTCGGCCCCTTTAACCTTCCTTGGCAAATTCTAAAGCTCAAATGCAGAGGAAAAGCAAACAAAACCATCTGATGCAGAAGGCCTGCTGTCTCTGACCAGGACGCTATGTTTTGAAGCTTGTTCTGCACTTCAGTCTTTAATTCAGTAGCTTCGACTGTCTGAGACAATGAGAGGCCAGGTGCTGCTTGTCAAGCCTCTAGATGAGCCCGCTGCAAGGCTCAGCGTTAGCACTTGGCGGGGGCTTGCGTTTCTTATCTTCAGATTCAATTTAAGGGACATCGTGAGTGATTCAGGAGCCTAAAACTCCCTGCCTGGGTCCCCTGGGGTGGGATGGGCCCCCAGAGCCTCTGGAGAGGCAGGCAGCCTGCCGGGAAGGCTGCCCTCTGACCCCGCAGAAGCCAGCAAGACCGGTTTCTCAGGTACCCTCATAGTGGAGGCCGGTAATGTTACCTCCTGTGGCATCTCCTCCAGGGAAGGCCTCCCTCCAGGGCTCCCAAGTCAGAGGGAGGCTGCCTGTGCTGAGCACCCTGGCTGGGGTTTCTGCATCACATTCAAATTTCTTCCTGTGGTTTTCTCCAAGTACTTGTTCCACCTCCACAGACCTTGATTATGATCACCATCCGTGGAAGCAGTGGTCAAGAAATCAAATGATGTATTGCATCGGACAAACCTGTGGCAAAAGACTTTAAACTTTTAAAAAGCAGAGATGTCTCTTTGACGACTAAGGAGCGTCTGACCCAAGCCATGGTCTTTTCAATCGTCCCACATGCATGCGAAAGTTGGATAATGAAAAAGAAAGACAGAAGAAGAACTGGTGTATTTGAACTGAGGTGTTGGCAAAGAATACTGGATATGCCATGGACAGCCAGAACGAATAAATCAGTCTTGGAAGAAATACAGAGTGTTCCTTAGAAGGGAAGATGGTAAGACTTGGACTCGCTTACTTTGGACACATCATCAGGAAGGACCAATCACGTTTGGTAAAGTAGAGGGCCAACGAAAACGAGGGAAACCTTGAATGAGATGGATTGACGTGAAATAGCCTCAGCAAATATATCAAAGACCGTAGAGACGGCGCAGGATCAGGCAGCGTTTCCTCCTTTCCACATAACAAGGTCATGAGTCGAGCAACTTGAATCAACCAACAGCAGCAATCTTTCCGCATTTTCAAAGTCGGGCCTTGAAAACCCTAGGTTAGTGCGTGTCTAGCTTTGTCCTCCTGTTTTGCCTGCCGTGAGCAGATTTTCATGAGTCAGCTGCCCTTCTTTTGGTCTCCAAGGCTTCTTTCTTCCACCAAAGCCCAGTGTTTGTGATTCAGGCTGAGTTTCAGGGATAGGGGACTCATATTACAAGCCCACGTACCCACTTAAGAAAATTCAACAAATGTAAAAAAATAAACAGAAAATAATTTAGTCTGTGCTGATCAGTCTGTGTGCCTTCTAGTTATCCCTGAAGTAGACATGGAGTGGAGGGTAGATTACCGCTTTGCTGAGCCTCCTGGTGCCTTGCCACTCCCACACGCTGCTCAGGCTGGGAGCATCTAGCTTTCCAGCCCCAAAAAGAACCAAACTCATTGCCAACTTGGCCCCTGACTCATTACGACCCCCTGTGTTACAGAGTAGGACTGCTCCATAGGGTTTTCTTGGCTGTAATCTGTACAGGAGCATATTGCCAGGCCTTTCTTCCACAGCACGGCTGGGTGGGTTTGAACAGCCAAACTTTAGGTTGGCAATCAAGCACAAGCCGTTTTCGACACCCAGGGACCTCGAGCTTTGAAACAATGGGACGCTGATTTAAGCAGACAAGGCTGTGGCACAATGCAGCTACTGAGCAGAAGCCTTCAGCCTGTGTGCAGATGAGGAGAAAGCAGTCTTTTCCAACACAGGAGGGGAAGCTGGCTGTGCGGGCTTTTCAAGAGCAAGGGAAACAGTCTCAAGTGTGGTGCTTCCATTAATATTCTCAGAGAAGCTTGACTGTTTGGAAATTTACCTTGGGGATGACTTCACAATTTAACATCCAAGGCAGTGCCTTCAAAGAGCTCTGGTGGTGCAACGGTTAAGTGCTTGCCTGCTTACTGAACGGTTGGTGGTTTGAATCCACCCATCAGTTCCACGAGAGAAAGACCTGGCAATCTGCTCTCGTAAAGATTAAGCCTAGAAAACCCTAGGGGCAGTTCTACTCTGTCACATGGTGTCGTTATGAGTCAATATCGACCCGACGGCACCTAACAGCAACAAAAGGTACCTTTGCTGTGAGGTCGCTGGCCTGGTCTCAGCCACCGGGTGGTAAGCCCCTCGACGCTCCGCATCTGTCTTTCCCATTCTAGTAGCCTCAGCCAGGACTCTATCTGGCGCTTGAAGGCCCTTAATAAGCTTCTTCTTTTCTTTTGGCTTTGTTGAGTACTTGAATGGACTCATTAGAGACACAAAGTCCCACCTGGATATTTACGACGGTCTACTGTGTGCTGTGTGACGGGGACAGCAAGTCAAGGAAACAAAATCACTTTCCTGTCCACAAAATGTGTATAACACCACCAGAAAGACAGGATATAGACACATGGAATGTAAATAAAATGATGCACCTCCACCCTACCAAAGATGTGTTCACAGAGGCTGCGGTGTTCCTGTCAAGCTCCTCTGTCACCTAGCACAGATTCTCCTAAAGCCTGTTCTTCAAGACACCAGTTTCCCTGGAGGTCAATGTGAGAAACGGCACCGATGGTGAGGTGAATTCAGGACCAGGGTAAGCACGTTTCTTCAGCATAGGACTTCTTGAAGCCATGTATGTATTTATTTTTTAACAGCTTTATTGAGATGTAATCTACATATCATAAAATTCACCCATTTTAAGTTTACAATTTAAAGTTTTTAGTGTAATTTTCAGGGTTGTGCATCCATCACCACCGTCTAATTCCAGAACATTTTCATCGCCCCAAAAAGGAGCCTCATGCCCATTTGCAGTCACTCCCTATCTCGTCCCCTTCCAGCTCTAGGCAACCACTAATCTACTTCCTGTCTCTATAAGTCTGCCTGTTCTGGTCATTTCATGACAATGGAATCATACAACATGTGGCTTTTTGTGTCTGCCTTCTTTCACTTGGCATCCTGCTTTTAAGGTTCATCCATGTTGTAGCACGTATCAGTATTTCTTTTCTTTTTGTTGAGGAAAATATTCCATTGTGTGGATATTTTGTTTATCCACTCATCAGTGGATGGACATTTGGGTTATTTCCACTTTTTGGTTATTATGAATAATGTTGGAGCCCTGGTGGCACAGTGGTTAAAAGCTCGGCTGCTCACCAAAAGGTCAGCAGTTCGAATCCAGCAGCTGCTCCTTGGAAGCCCTATGGGGCAGTTCTCTGTCCTACAGGGTGGCTGTGAGTCGGAACTGACTCAACAGCACCTCACAACAACGAAGAATAACACTGCTATTAACATTTGTTGTAAGCTTTTGTGTGGACACACGTTTTTATTTGTCTTGGGTGTGTACACCGAGGAGTGGAGTTGCTGGGCCATATGGTAACTCTATGTTTAACTTTTTGAAGAACCCCAAACTTTTCCAAAGTTCCGTGCCATTTTGCATCCCCACCAGCAGGGCCCCACAGCCTCACCAACGCTTGTTCTTGTCCATCTTCTTGGGCATATTCATCTTGGTGGGTGTGAAGTGATATCTTATTGCAGTTTTGATGTGCATTTCTCTAATGACTTATAAAGCAGCCCTGGTGGCGCAGTGGTTAAGCATTTGGCTGCTAACCAAAAGGTCAGCAGTTCAAATCCACCTAGCTCTCGTTGGAAACCCTATGGGGCAGTTCTACTCTGTCCTCTAGGGTCGCTTATGAGTTGGAATTAACGCGATGGCAATGGGAATGACTAATGAAGTAGCTCTGGTGGCGCAATGGTTAGGGACTCAGCTACTAACTGTGTGATCGGCAGTTCGAATGCACCAGCAGCTCTGTGAGAGAAAAAATTGTGCAATCTGCTCCTGTAAAGATTTTAGCCTAGGAAACCCTATGAGGCAGTTCTACTCTGTCATACAGGGTCACTATGAATTGGAATCGAGTGAAGGGCATACAACAATGACTAATAACATCGAGCATCTTTTCACGTGCTTCAGAGCCTTTAAAATGCTGATTGCTTGCTGAATCTTCAAAAGGGGACGCAGCGGGCAGCGGTTCCTAAGTGCACTGGACCGTGGACTCATCCTTGCAGTGAGCAGGTCAGGGAATGTGCATCCAGAGCCCTCACTGGGAAGCTCTGACCCAAAGCCCATCTGTGGTGGCTATGTGAATCTGGTGAACACTTTTAAGTCATCGATTTTGTAAGTCTTGCTCAAAGGTTAAAGAACTCTTTATTCTCTGCTATTTTATATGGAAATTTATCAAGGGTAATTTTGGCTAAAAAAAAAAAAAAGGAGAAAAGAAAAAAAAATCTATCTCCCCAAAAACTTGTGAAAATTCTGTTGCCTTCCAGGGGAGAGGTGAGGAAGTTGGACACAATGTGTTTCCTCTTGCTGCAAGCAGTGGCCAAGTGCCACAGGATTGTCGTGATGCCTTCTGCCTCTAGAAGGGCCAGTCACAGCCACCTCCAGGACAGTTGGTCTCAGCCGCCTCTAGAAGGGTAGGTCACGGCCACCTCCAGGACGGTCGGTCACGGCCGCCTCTAGGACAGTCGGTCACAGCCGCCTCTAGAAGGCTTGGTCACGGCCACCTCCAGGATGGTTGGTCTCAGCCGCCTCTAGAAGGGTAGGTCACGGCCGCCTCTAGGACAGTCGGTCACAGCCGCCTCTAGAAGGCTTGGTCACGGCCACCTCCAGGATGGTTGGTCTCAGCCGCCTCTAGAAGGGTCAGTCACGGCCAGAGAAACGGCGCTAGGAGTCTTGGTCACACCGAGCTGTCTTCTCTAGATTTGCGTCTTCAGGTTCACAGGGGTGGCCCTGCCACGAGGGCACTAGGGCGCTCTGTCCAGGCGCTGTTCCTACATTTTCAGTAATGAGGTCCTTGCTGACCTGGTCTTTCCAAACCAAACAGAGGGCAGGATTCCCAAGTGTTGACCAGACAATCCTGTCAGTCCATTCGTTGTTCTAGTGTCTTCTCAGGAATGCCCTTATCCAAACAGGAGACTGGGCCTGGCCTCCCCTCAGCTGACCGTGGGGACCTCATCCAGGCTGTCTAATTGTGTTCCATTGCCTTGGTTATCTCATGCTGCTATAACAGAAATACCACAAGTGGATGGCTTTAACAAACAGAAGCTTATTCTCTCACAGTTTAGGAAGCTAGAAGTCTGAATTCAGGGCATCAGGTCCAGGGAAAGGCTTTCTCTCTCTGTTGGCTCTGGGGAAAGGTCCTTGTCATCAATCTTCCCCCTGGTCTAGGAGCTTCTCAGTGCAGGGACTTCAGGTCCAAAGGACGTGCTCCCCTCCGGGTTCTTCATTCTTGGTGGCGTGAGGTCCCCATGTCTCTCTGCTGGCTTCTCTCTTTTATATCTCAGAAGAGATTGACTTAAAATACAACTTAATCTAATAGATTGAGTCCTGCCTCATTAACATAACACAGAACAGTCAGTCACAGCCACCTCATTAAGAGGTAGGATTGACAACACATAGGAAGATCACATCAGATGCAAAATGGTGGACAATCACACAATACTGAGAATCATGGCCTAGCCAAGTTGACACACATTTTTGGGGACACAGTTAAATCCATAACATCTGCTCTTCCAATTCACTGAGGCACCCCTGCTCGCCCTGTGATTATGGGCTCCTGGTCCCCCTCCAGAGGCCTTGCTGAAACCCATGTGTTTGGCACCTAGACCCACTGTCCCCTGCTCCCCCACTGTTATCTGCCCCACACGCCAGTCCTGGCCTCTTCTCAGCCCTTTGAGAAGTCTTTTGCCAGAGACTGGAGCTTCCTCCTCAGTCCAGTTCAAATGTGTCCTTTCCTTCAACACCTAAAATCTGGCAGGTTTTTTGTTTTTTTTTTTAAAGTAGGACAAAGGGATAAAACGGGACCATTTGGGTCTCTGTATTTTAGGGCCACAACCTCGACTGGACCTACAGGTGACCTGCGTTGCATAAGCTGCTGTTCTGCTGTGCTGCCAGTCTTCCTTGTGTAGAGTGAATGACGTCTTTCTCCTGGGTCCTCACCACTTACTTCCCGTCACTCTGGCTTCTCCCTGTAAAACGTTAGCACACCTGGTCTCGCTGTGTGATCCAGGCCGCACTCTGTCCCCCTTCCCCTCACTCTGCTTCTTTCTGTGTCAAGGTAGGAGAAGACCCCGAGCATTCCCCTCACACCCAGCCTCCCTGCCTAGAGAGGCCTGAGCCACTCAGGATGAGGGGCACTCTCTCTGGGGCAGGCGGGCGCCACTGCTCAAGACCTGTGTTCCTGGCAGGAGAGCAGCTGAATAGCCCTAGAGACCTCACCTTTGATCTTCCTGAGGACTTCACATAGGGTTCACACTGACCCCACGGTTGTCCCTCGAAGCCCCGTAGTCTGGGCAGAGCTCTTGATTTGATCTGTCTTGAAAGCCATTTCTGAATGTCAGCAACGCTTGCCATATGGAGAGGCTGGGAATTTTCAAAACCACCAAATCTCGCCTCCTTTATTTAACAGTTTTTCCCTCAATTAATCTCTCTTCTCTCATCTCACTATGAACAGCAAGAAGAAAGAAGGCAACCTCTTCAACAGTTTGAAAATCATCTTAGCTAGATCATCCAGCTCATTAGGCACATTTTCTGTTTTCCATATAACTCAGAGAAAAAAAAAAAAAACTAATTGCTGTCAAGTGGATTCCAACTCATGGCAACTCCATGTGTGTCAGAGTAGAACTGTACTCCAAAGGGTTTTCAATGGCTGATTTTTCAGAAGTAGTTTCCCAGGCCTTTCTTCTGAGGTGCCTCTAGGTGCCTCCAACCTTTTGGTTAACCATTTGCACCCAGGGACGCCATTAACTCAGAGGACAGTGTTCCTAAATTTTCCACCACTACATAACAAGGGTCCTCTGCCCTCAAGTTTCCAATAACGTGTTTGTCACTTCCTTCCAAGCCCTCATCAACAACATCCTCAAACTCCAGATTTCTACTGTCTGTTGGAGAAAATGCATCAGTTTCTTGCTGGTTATTGGTCGAAGGCCTCCCTCAGTTCCTTGCCATTTGGGTTCTCCAGAGGGCATCTCACATGGCAGTTTCCTTCATCAGAGTGAGCAAGAGAGGCCGGGCGAAGCAGAAACATCAGTCTCTGTAAGCTAATCTTGGAAGTGGCATTCCATCACTTTTTCTGTATTCCATTCATTAGAAGCAAGTCACCACAGCCAGCCCACGAGGAAAGAGAGGGGATTACACAAGAGCATGAATACAGAAGGCAGGGACCACTGAGGGCTGTCTTAGAGGCAGCCTACCAAAGACTCTAACTACCAAAGCTCACTCAAGAAGAAATAACAACAAAAGGCCCAGTTGCTGTCAAGTGGATTCCAAATCCTAGAAACCCCATGTGTGTCAGAGTAGAACTGTGCTCCATAGGGTCTTCAGTGGCTGATTTTTGGGGAAGTAGATCACCAGCTCTTTCTTCCTAGGTGACTCTGGGTGGACTTCAGCCTCCAAACTTTTGGTTAGCAGCTGAGTGCATTAGACGTTTGTGCCACCAAAGACTCCCAAGAAGAGATGACCTATATCAAAAGAAATCTGTATCTAAAGAAATTGAATTTATAGTTAAACAACTTCCCACAAAGAGAACTGCAGGCCCACATGGTTTCATTGATGAATTCTACCCAATGTTTAAGGAAGAAATACTATGAATTCTACACAGACTCTCCCAGAAAACACTTTAAAGAGGTCTTTTGCAGAAAGATTATTGCCCAATGTAATACGTCATTTGATTTCTTGACTGCTGCTTCCATGGGCATTGATTGTGGATCTAAGTAAAACAACTTCAATACTTTCTCTATTTATCATGATGTTGTTTATTGGTCTAGCTGTGAGGATTTTTGTTTCCTTTATGTTGAGGTGTAATCCATACTGAAGGCTGTAGTCTTTGATCTTCATCAATAAGTGCTTCAAGTCCTCTTCACTTTCAGCAAGCAAGGTTGTGTCGTCTGCGTATCGAAGGCTGTTAATGAGTCTTCCTCCAATCCTGATGCCCCATTCTTCTTTATATAGTCCAGTGTTTCAGATTATTTGCTCAGCATGCAGATTGAATAAGTATGGTGAAAGGATACAACCCTGACACACACCTTTCCTGATTTTAAACCATGCGGTTTTTAAATATTCAGAGTAGTTTTATTTGTAACTGAAATTGAAAGCAATCCAAATGAATCCCAGCAGATGAAAGATAAAAAATGGTGGAATATCCGTACAATAGAATGTACTCAGCAATATAAAGTTAGAAACCATTGACACCTCTAACAGCATGATTAAATCTCAAAATAATTATACGGAGTAAAAAGACAGGCAAAAAAGAGCACATACTATGTTACATACTATACGATTTTCGTTACACAAATTTCTAGAAAATGAAACTAATCTACAGTAACAGAAAACAGATCAGAAATTGCCTGGGAGGTGGGGGAATTGGAGAGCAGGAGGGAAGGATTACAAAGAAGCGCAATGAAACTTTTGGGGGTCATGGATTCATTCATTATCGTAATTGTGGTGATAGATTCACAGGTATATAAACATGTCAAACCTTCTCAAATATACACCTTAAATTATGTACAATTTACTACCTGGCAATTATACTTCAATAAAGCTGTAAAAAAAAAACTCTTTATCTTTTAGAGACACACACTGAAAGTTTTACAAATGAAATTATCTAAGGACTGACATTTGCTTCAAGATAAAACAGGATTGGGGCGTAAGTCGGTAGTGATACAGATAGGAGGGAGATATAGAGTATTGGCTGCCAGTTGACAAATGTTGAGGCTAGGTTCATTTTTGTGTATGTTTGAAATTCTACCAAAAAAGAATGCCTACTAAAAAAAATGTACTTTTAACCATTAGAATACAACGTAGCCTGCAGCTGTGTTTCTCTCTTTGCAGCTGGTGAAAGCCCTGGTCATCTTGGGCAGAAACTTCATTAGGTTGGATTTAGTTCAATCAAAATGTGTGTGGGTGATATAGTTCGCATGAATTGATCAAAATGATGTGAACAGAATTAATTAATCATTAACCATTGCAGGTCTTTTGGTAGGCTGGACTTATAAAGAAAGGTCACGTGGCAGGGGTTGAAACAGGAATCCTTGGCAGGGAGGGGCTTGAGATCTGCTGTCCTGGTGTTGTGCTTTGCAGATCGGTCAATGCGTGTACTTCAAAGTAGTGAAGTAATTAATAATTATGAAATGTAGACAAAGAGAAGGCAGACCCCAAAGTCCTCATCGGCATCTGAACCTGATGCCAAGTCCGACTCATGGCGACCCCATGTGTTACAGAATAGAACTACTCCGAAGATTTCTCGGCTCCAGTAACAGAAGCAGATCAATAGACCTTTCTTCCATGGACCTGCTGGGTGGGTTTGAACTGCCAACATTTTGGTTAGCAGTGGAGCACAAAAGTTTGCACCACCAGGGACCTTCCTTGATGTGATGGTTAAGATTGTGGGTCAGCTTGGCTGGGCCATGATTCTCAGTGTTTTAATGTAATCACTCCCATGATTGAATATACCATGAGTAGCCAATCAGATGAAAGGGAGTCTCCTTGGGGGTGTGGCCCGCATCTGAATATAAGCAGACATTCTGGCTTTTTGCTCTCTCTGGATCCTGTGGCTGCCTCCTGTCGTCTCATCTCTGGTTCTTGGGACTTGAGCTGTCAGCTTATCTGCCAAACCTGGGATTTGTCGATCTGCACAGCCTGTGAGCAGGAGCCCTGCTCTCCAACCTGCCGATCTTGAGCTTGCCGGCTTCTGTGGCTGCGTGACTTGGGAGAGGCCTCTACCCTGATCCACAGACTTGGGACGTTCTAGCTTCTACAATCGCGTGAACTGTTTCCTTGATATAAATCTCTCTCTATATGTATGTATTTATACACTTTACTGGTTTTGCTTCTCTAGAGAACCCAGCCTCAGACACTTGGTATCCAGCTCACTAACCTCCACCCCCACCTCCTTCTACCCCTACAGGATCAGCATTACTGCCCATAGTGCACGGTCGCTGTAGGATCGCTGTGAGTCAGAATCAACTCAACAACATCATGTCTTTAACCTTGAAGACAGCATCCTTCTCCTGAGAGAACCTCTCCATGAACAGTTCTTGAAGGTCTAGTGAACTTTCCCACATTGTATCCTTAGGGGACTTTACTAACAGCTGAGTGCAGACGTTCTGCAGGCTTACTGATGCCTGGTGCACCCAGGGGGTACTTGGGGACACAGTCATGTTGCTGCAGGGACACTGAAGTCCATGAGAGCCACCAAAGAATCCCAGTCAGAAAGGGCAGATGGGTCACTTGACTGCTTAAATCCACGGAAGTTTGTTTACAAGAACCAGGCATATGTGTGATATGTGCTTTTATAATTTTAAAATGTAGGGTTTGTTTTTTAATACAGTGTTTGAAAATGTAATGCAATCTGGTGACGTCAGCAAAAACAGTGGAGTAATTGCCATCAAAGTCTCTTCTCCATAAAAGCACTGAGGAAACTGGTAAAAGTCCTAAGAATCAACGTTTTCAGATCTCTGGAAATTAGATTGCAGCAATCTAGGGAGAGTTTACTCAAGAAAAATGGCCAAATCTCGGGAAAACAATGAGCTCTGTCGTGTTTGAATTTACCCTATTTCTATCTTCCCTCTCCGTTTCCTCAGGGACATTTGTCCAAAACAATTTAAAAAACATTTAGAGGCTATTGTTTAACTTCACGTCTGCTTGAGGGAGTGGATAACAGTTGGGGTAAACAATACCAAAAAAAAAAGTTGTCGTTAGTCAATTCCAACTCAAGGCAACTCCCTGTGTGTCGGTGGAATTGTGCTTCATAGGGCTTTCAGTGGCTGATTTTTCGGAAGTAGATTGCCAGGTCTTTCTTCTGGGGAGTCCCTGGGTGGACTCGAACCTCCAGCCCTTTGTTTAGCAGCCAAGCTCATCAACCATTTGCACCACCCAGGGACCCTAGGATTTCTGTAGAGCCTTTGAAAAGCTTTGACCTGTTTCTGGGAACCTAGAAGACCATGTCATGGGGTCACTGTGAGTCAGAATCGACTCAACAGAAACTAACAACAAACAACAGGGTAGAAGCAAGGAGTCCCCAGGCGGTGCAAACAGTTAACCAGCTCCACTTCTAACTGAAATGTGGGCGGTCTGAATCCATCCAGAAGTGCCTTGTAAGAAAGGCCTGGCAATCTGCTTCCAAAAGTTCCAAAACCAACAGCAACAAAAAAATACTGCCATTGACTTATAGTGACCCTATACCTTGAAAACCCTGTGGAGTGCAGTTCTACTCTGCAATACATGGGGTTGCCATGAATCAAAATCACCGCCACAGCAACTGGTCTGGTTTAGAAGGCCACGTGCAAGAGTAAACACGGTCGTGGGCTTGCTTGCCCAGGGCTGTGTGCCTGCTCAGGACAAGTCCTCTCAGTGCTCACCTCTGGCTAACCTTGAGGTTTTACACAGCAGGAAGTGAAGGCTAAGGCAAAGTTGTCTGCTGCCTGGCTGACTGCGAAGGCATGTCCCAACATGCACACTAGTAGAGAAATTGAATTAGTGGTGAAAACAAAAGAAAATTCCCACAAAGAAAAACCTAGGTCCTGATAGATTCACTGGTGAATTTCACCAAAGGTTTAAAGAACAATCAACACAAATCTTTCATAAAGTCTTCCAAAAATAAAAAAGAAAGAGAGGAAGGAACACATCTCAACTCATTCTATGAGGCCAGTATCACAACCAGACAAAGACATCACAAGCAAAGAAAACCACAGATTAATATCCCCTTATGAATAGATGCAAAAATCCTTAGCAAAATGCTAGCAAACCGAATCTAGCGAAAAGATAAAAAGGGCCATACACAATAACCAAGTGGGATTTATCCCAATAGGTTGGTTTAACACACAAAATTCAGTTACTGTAATACCATATTAACAGAATAAAGGACAGAAACCCTATGATCATCTCAAAAGACTCAGAGAAATCATTTGACAAAACCCAACACTCTTCCATGATAAAAACACTCAACAAACTAGGAATAGGTTTCTTGGTATGGCAGATATTTCTATATAACAAACACTGACCAGAGCTTCAGTGGGTCCATCTCTCCTTTCTGTAGTCTTAACTGCTTGTTGTTCTTGTGGTAGCTTCTGCATTACCAAAACCTGACTCCTGGCAACAGGTCTTTCTTCCAAGGCACCTCTGGGTGGATTTGAACTGCCAGCCTTTCCATTAGTAGCCAAGTGCCTCCCCGTTTGCATCACCTGGCTTCTTCCTGCTTCTACATTGTTGTTGTGAGTTGCTGTCAAGTTGATTCCAACTCACGGCAACCCTACGTGTTACAGAGTAGAACTGCTCCACAGGGTTTTCTTGGCTGTAGGCTTTATGGAAGCAGACCACCAGGCCTTTCTTCTGTGATGCCACTGGGTGGGTTTGAACCCCCAGCTTTAGGTTAGTAGTCAAGTGCAAACCATTTGTGCCACCCAAGGACCTTCTATTTCTACTCTGAAGGTCCCCAAATGTCTCATTCTTGGTTGTGAAGTTAGTAGGACCTGTATACTGAATGGGTTTCTCAGTATGCTTTCAAGTCAGTTCTCAGGGATGGTCCCTCTAAACGCAAACACCGCTGTTACCAGTAGCATGGGGTCATAGCAGGTTGCTCTTCTAAATAGAGTGGTCCAAGGACAAGAATCCAGGTGCTCCTCACACACCTGGATAACGGACCATGAAGGGTGACAGAGTCAAAGGTGCTGACGGCTTTTAAAGCTGGGGAGGCAGAATCAAGGAAGGAGGCTCTGGGTGCTAACAGACCCTACCTTGTGGCCTTGTGGTGAGGATTAGGTGAAATGACGCAGCCGCGCACTAAAGGTGCTTAGAAGAGTAGCTGGTGGAGAAACGTTGGCCTAGCAATGAGAGGGTAGAACAAAACAACTCCTTGCACAACAGACCCACTGAGAAAACCGTTCTGCAGAGGACATGAGGATACCACAGAGGACGTCTAGCCTGAGCTGACAGGTTGTTTTTTTAAGGCATAGTGACTTTGTTTTCAACCACAGACCTGTTTATTTTTATGATTAGTCCACTTTATCTCTAGAACATTGTTTTCTTTTAAAAAAACACATAATTAATTTCTATTTCATCATGTATTCTCTAAAAAGAGGGTAATCTTTTATGAGAAGAGGCTGTTTAGAACTTGTTGACAGTCCACTATGGTATGAAGACCGTTTCTGGTTGACTGACCAGGGAGCCAGGCAGGTTCTCAGAAAACCCAGGCTGGAATTACCCTGCTGTTTTCAGCTGCCATACTGTAAAAGAGAAGGAAACCAGAACAAGTGATACTATAGAACAGGGAAGTTTGCTTGCCAGTGGAGCCCCAAGCTCCAGGAGTACCGTTATTTCAGCTGGTCTTGCACCCTGCCAGATCTCCATGGCTTGATTTCACCTCCTACGAGCTGGTTGGCACAAACACAAACTGGCACAAGCAGTTCATGATAGCCCCCAACTTCACCCATTTGTCTGTTCAGCTAATGCTATGGGCCCTGCTGCAAGGAGGGCCCTGCTGCAAGGAGATGCAAGTCTAGCAAGGGAGGGAAACTGTGAATTTGTCAACTGTTCAAAGCAAGCCAGCGTATCCAGTAGAATGCTTGGAAGAGAATTCTCCTTTCTGGGAGGCTGGGTAGGCTTGGGGAGGATGTGTCACTTGAGCTGAACCAAGGCTCAGAATTACACAGCTCATGTCTGAATGGGGTTCACCCAGTTATAATGATGTAATCATTGAATATCAATCCAGCCAAATTACAGCTTAATGAAGTTGGGAGGAAGGGAAACGTGTGTTGGGGCCAGGGCAAGAAAGTAAGTCACGTCTTCTCTTTCCAACAGGTAGACAGCATGGAATGCCCAAAACTGGGAAATCATGAAGCAGCAATAAAAGTTGGTTATTTAGAAATGAGAAGGCAAAACACCACAATAATATATTTAAAAGAATACCCGTGTACCCACCACATAGGTTCAACAATTGGCATTTTTGTGATGTTTGTTTTATCTCATATGTGTCCAATCTAGAAGGATGCTATTTTGATAGGCAAGGATGGCAAAGTGCCTGGCACAGGGGTTATCAACAAAAATTGAATGAATGAATGAATGAATGAAGGCACAGCATTCTCCCCAGGGTGAGCAAATGGCTTGAGCTGATTGCAGAGATGGGAAAGGCTGAGATGTCCAGGGCCTGGGGAGCAGTCCAGTTCACCTGGCTGATCATGTGTGTACTGAAGGTGGAGCCACATGGTACTAGGCCAGAATGCCTAGCTGTGGAATGTATGCTTCACATGGTTGTCAGAAATACCAAAGATTCTGGGTTGCCAGATGGGGCTTTGGAAAAATTAATCAGCCACTGATACTCAGAATAGTTTGGAAAGGAAGACTCTGGAAGTAGGGAGACAAGAAAAAGGTGGTGCAGCCTCAGCTAGCATGGTGGGAGGGTGCGTAGGAGGGACAAGTTGGATACAAAAGACTGAGGACCAGCTAGTCCTCCAAATGTGCTTAGAACAGTTGCTGCTCAAGAAATCTTGGCCTTAGCAATGAGGAGGTGGAGCAAAGAGCTGTTTGCAAAAGAAAAGGTCCATCGAGGAAACTATTGTAGAAACCACAGAGGCCATGTGTCCTGGGATTAAGGGCTTGATGAAGGTGAAAAGGGTCTGGGGTGGCCACTGTTAGGAATGCCCCAGGGAGTACACTAAAAAGAAACCAATAGTTTGGCAGCTGCGAGAAGGGCCCACTGAGGTTGGAGAATTGCAGTGGAGCAAACATTGCCCATAGGCAAACAATTCTCAGACCTCTAGTGTTCTCGCCCATTCATCAGAAATAATTATGTTACTTAACTCATAAGATTGTTGTAATAAAACTTGTGTCAAGTCCTTCGCCTGACACAAGATGAACACTCAATAAATAGTTGTAGTGATGATGAAGATAATGGTGGTGGAGGTGGTGATGGTGATGGTGGTGGTGGGTGATGGTGGTGGTGGTGATGATGGTGGTTGTGGTGATGATGATGGTGGTTGAGGTGATGATGGTGGTGATGATGATGGTGGTTGTGGTGATGATGATGGTGGTTGTGGTGATGATGGTGGTGGTTGTGGGGATCATAGGGTGGTGGTGGTGATGATGATGGTGGTGGTGATGATGGTGGTTGTGGTGATGATGGTGGTTGTGGCGATGATGGTGGTTGTGGCGATGATGGTGGTGGTGGTGATGGTGATGATGATGGTCATGGTGGTGATGATGATGGTTGTGGTGATGATGATGGTGGTTGTGGTGATGATGGTGGTTGTGGTGATGATGGTGGTGGTGGTGGTGATGATGATGGTGGTGGTGGTGATGATGATGGTGGTGGTTGTGGTGATGATGATGGTGGTTGTGGTGAGGATAATGGTTGTGGTGGTGATGATGGTGGTTGTGGTGACGGTGGTGGTGGTGGAGATGATGATGGTTGTTGTGATGCTGGTGGTGGTGGTGGTGATGATGATGGTCGTGGTGGTGATGATGATGGTTGTGATGATGATGGTGGTGGTGGTGGTGATGATGGTGGTTGTGGTGATGACGGTGGTTGTGGTGATGATGGTGGTTGTAGTGATGACGGTGGTGGTGGTGGTGATGATGATGGTGGTTGTGGTGATGATGATGGTGGTTGTGGTGATGATGGTGGTTGTGATGATGATGATGGTGGTGGTGGTGGAGATGATGATGGTTGTTGTGATGCTGATGGTGGTGGTGGTGGTGATGATGGTGGTGGTGGTGATGATGGTGGTTGTGGTGATGACGGTGGTTGTGGTGATGATGGTGGCTGTGGTGATGACGGTGGTGGTGGTGGTGATGATGATGATGGTGGCTGTGGTGATGATGGTGGTGGTGGTGGTAATGATGATGATGGTTGTGGTGATGATGGTGGTGGTGGTGATGATGATGGTTGTGATGATGATGATGGTGGTGGTGATGATGGTGGTGGCGGTGATCATGATGGTGGTTGTGGGGATAATAGGGTGGTGGTGGTGATGACGATGGTGATGGTGGTGATGATGATGATGGTGGTTGTGGTGAGGATGATGGTTATGGTGGTGATGATGGTGGTTGTGATGGTGGTGGTTGTGGTGATGACGGTGGTGGTGGTGGTGATGATGATGGTGGTTGTGGTGAGGATGATGGTTATGGTGGTGATGATGGTGGTAATGGTGGTGGTGGTGGTGATGATGATGGTGGTGGTGATGATGATGGTGGTGGTGGTGGT
Source organism: Trichechus manatus latirostris (assembly GCF_000243295.1). NCBI lineage: Eukaryota > Metazoa > Chordata > Mammalia > Sirenia > Trichechidae > Trichechus > Trichechus manatus. Next base: position 36,053,384 of record NW_004443940.1, on the reverse strand, counting down.
GATGATGATGGTGGTAATGACGATGGTGGTTGTGGTGATGATGATGGTGGTGGTGGTGATGATGATGGTGGTGGTGATGATGATGATGGTGGTGGTGGTGATGATGATGGTGGTTGTGGTGATGATGATGGTGGTGGTGGTGATGATGATGGTGGTGGTGATGATGATGATGATGGTGGTGGTGATGGTGATGATGGTGGTGGAGATGATGTTTCAAGAAAGACTTTATGAGACTCTTGTAAAGCAGACCCACCTTTGTTGGGACGATGTTTTGATGATGTTTTGTAGCTGAGGCTAGGCTTCAAAGGGTTAGAGAAGCTACTCTATATAAAACAGAAGGTAGGTACTCAGTTTTTCTGGGTGAGGATGGAGATTCCCGAAGGAGGAGGGCCAGGGATGAGGACTCAAAAGAGAAAGAACTTTAGGAAAGAAGAAAATTATCAAATGAGGGGATTCTTTTGGCCTTAAAGTATGTGAAGAGTTAGCTAACTCCTTCCTTGGTCTCCTCAATGTCATCATCTGTAAAGTCTATGCTTCTCACTAATGGTCTTAGAAAAGTGGACTCTTGTTGGGTACCTTGAAGATAGTCTGAATTCTGTGCTGAGTTGCTCATGTGGTTAAAAACAGACAGATCCTATGGATGCAGGGCCCAAACATGGGGATCTGCTGGCATCTGGGATACCTTGCTATTACTGTGCTTACAGTGGGGTCTGGAAGTGAGTGGTTGAGGGAATCAAGACGCAGGTAAGGTTAACAGCATGGTTAGTGAGGTGAGCTAGTGAAAGAACTGAGTTCTTTTACGTTCTTTAAACAAACCCCAAAGGGAATTACAACAGGGAGATGAAATTATGGTTTAAACTTCAGAGGAAGCAAGAGGCTCATGGAGATACAAACCCATTAGCCACTATATAGGGCCCGAGCCAAACACTATATTGGGCCCTCCCTGTGGGGAGGTTGGCAGTTGTGCTCAAGAACCTAGATGTTAAGTCAGGAGTGGATGCGTCTGCAGAAGAGTTAACATGTGTGCAGTTTACACTTGCTTTTCTCTTTGCGGTGATCCTGGAGAGGGGCCAAATAGCTTATGTTTCAGTGGCAGACGTATTCCTGGTGCCCTAATGACGTAAGGTAAGTTGTCGCTCATGTCTGAGGTGTCAATCAGAGGAACATAAACAATCCATGAAAGAGTAGACAGGGGTGAGAGGAGCTGGCCAGGCCTGTTCATTCAGGCTTACAGTTCAGTACAAGAAGTATTTGTTGAGTACCTGCTCTGTGCTTAGCACTGTACCCTTTCTCCAAATTGGAAATGCAATCATCCAATCCAAAACATCTTGTAAGTGCCTACTGCATACAGTCTTAAGATCCACACACTGAAAACTGTCCAAGATGCCTTCCCTTCACCTTCCTGGAACTGTCCTCAATATTGAAACCTGTTTATAATTCCCTCAACATTAATTTTACCAAGAGGGCTTTTGGTTTCGCCAAAACCAACATCAGACTGCATATACTTTTTCAGTCTGAGAGTGGCAAATCAATCAAAACATGATCTTTTGTTATGATTTATTATTATTAGTGGACAGAGTATATTTATGCTTTTCAGGAGTTAAACTGAGGGCTAAGGCAATGAACTGCACAGTCCTTCAGTGAATGGAGACTTAAAAAGTTAATTGTCATGTTGGTGTTGTATGTTTGTAAACCAAACCAAACCCATTGCCGTCGAGTCGATTCCAACTCATAGCAACCCTACAGGACAGAGTAGAACTGTCCCACAGGGTTTCCAAGCAGTGGCTGGTAGATTCCAACTGCCAATCTTTCAGTTAGCAGCCGAGCTCTTAACCACTGCGCCACCAGGGCTTGTTCTCCAGTTGGTGTTTCCTGCTTCCAGAGATACAAAATGGCTGCCCCAGGATAGGGACACCCTCCAAGCTCAGCTTCCTAACAATGACATTTTCATCTCTCAGGGCAGTTGGAGAAGGGGAGAGTTGGCCCCCACAGGAAAGAGTAGAGAAAGGGTCTGGTGGGAAGAATAAACATCTATGTGATTATGTGTGGATCAGCTGCTATGTAATGAGCCTAATGCTCAGACTGGTTTTTCTAGAACCAGGGCATGAAGGTGTGGTTCCCAAAGCCATTCTGACTGGGGTTCCAAACCCCTCTCTGTGAGATGGCCTCCAGTGTCAGAAAGGGGGAGCCCCAAGTGGTTCAGGACAGTTCTCTGTCCACTGGCCACCCTGGAGCAGGAGGACCTGTCTATGCTCTGCTCATGCACATCATTTCAACCAGAAAGGACCAGTCTGAGCCTCCTGTGGGGGCTGACTGCAGCTTTGGAAGCAGGTGGGGTAAGTGCAGCACCTAAATCCAATGACTGAAAATAAGCCCAATGACCCAGAGAAGGTATTGTCTCCTCCTATTTACAATCCAAAGGCCAGCACAGGGATCCCTGTCATCTCCTTGTGCTAAAGATGTGGCTGGAGGCTCAGTGGCCAAGCACAAGTCAGGACAGAGGGGTTCCTGGGACGCAAGGTTTTAAAGCTGGGAAGGTCCCAGGCAAACCAAGACAAGCTGGTCACCCTAGCAGGGCCTGAATGTTACAGGCATGAAGGTTGGGATTTTATTCAAGGGCTCAATCCACATTCCAACCGTCAAGTAAAGCAGTAAAGCCCGTGTCCTCACCAGGAGCACGCAGCTGCATAAGAACCTGTTCATTCTGATTTTGCCTACCTCTGTCCCCAGGTCCTGGGTCACCACAATCCCCAGCTCACCGTCCCTCCCCAGCCCCCGGCCAGGCTCTTAGTCCCACACCAGCTTCTGCTCCTTCCTCCATGGACAGACCAGTGAGGAGACCCAAGGAATACAGCCTGGTAAGGCACCAGCCCTGCCTCACTGCATTTTCATTGAAAGTATGGTCTTTGCAAACAAAACTCAAGTCCTAGAAATGCAAGACTCCATCCGACTCTCAAGGAAAATAAATACAAGTCCATTTTTAAAAGTTACCCCAAAGGGATTTAAGATTAGCAAACTGGAATCAAAAGACTGATAATTTACCCAGAAAGCAAGACATGCTCTTTTCATCAGTCATGTTTCTTTGTTAGAACATCCTGCCTCCCAGATGCATAAGATGTCCACTAGGAGCAAACTCTAGCACACGCTCATGTAATACCTTCCACATGCTGTGTTCTTCTAGCAGGATTGTAATTACAGTGCAAAATCAGCAGCTACGACTGCCAAACCAAGAACAACTATGGGAAAGGCAATTTCTTGATTTCAGCCCCAAATGATGCCTGGGCCAAAATACATGAGAATTCGTCTGCTTAGGTTCCAATCCTGACCAACTTAGGTCAGTCACTTAGGTGACTCCTTAACCTTTAAGCCTCAGTTTTCTCATCTGTAAAATGTCATCCCTACCTCATACAGTAATTAGCGTGAGGACTGGTATGTAGCAAGTGCTCAGTTACTATATCACTGCTAATTATTCCTGTGAAGATGGCTTCTTTAACCACAGATGCATCCCACGGGATTCAAAGCCAGCTTGTAAATCGTGGCATCTCAAGGGAACCAGGAGCCTCAAGACCTCACAGGGTCCTCCCTTTGCAGATGAGGATATGGGCTGTGGTTTGCCTGGGGCCACACAAGGGGACATATGGGGCTCCAACCCCCAGTTCTCTGTCCAGTCCTCTGCTCTTTCCACTACAACCAGCTGTCAAGAAGAAACCAGAGGGGAGTTTTTGTTTTTGTTTTTATCTTTGTTCTTTTGTTGGTTTAGTTCGGTTCTGGATTTTTTGTGTATTTGGTTAGTTGGCTTTGTTTTAATGGCTTCCTCCACGCAGAGGCTGGGTGTAGAAATCTGAGTCTGCAGCTCAGTGGTGCATGGAGCATGTTGTTGTCGTTGGGTGCCATCGGGTTAATTCCAGCTCATAAGGAGCCCTGGTGCCACTTGACTACTGATCTAAAGGTTGACAGTTCAAATCCATTCAGCAGCTTTGCAGGAAAAAGACCTGGTGTTTTGCTTCCGTAAAGCTTACAGCCAAGAAAACCCTATGGAGCAGTTCTATTCTGTCACCTGGGGTCACTATAAGCAGGAAGCATGGCCTTCTTCGTTTTGGTGTGTAACAGAACATCATTTCTGCTTTGGGTCCTCGTTTTTTTGCAGTGGAAGCTTAATCTCAGTTTACCAGAGTTCTTCACCTCTGCCTGGGCCTGCCTGGTGAGGGGTGGTGTGATGGTTAAGGTTGTGTTTTGACTTGGCTGGGCCATGATTCTCAATGATTTGGCAGTTATGTAATGATGAAATTTGACAGTTAAATAATGATGTAGTCATCTTCCATGATGTGATCTGATGTGATCAGCCAATCAGTTGTAAAGGGAGTTTCATCGGGGGTGTGACCTGCATCCAGTATATATTTGGATGTTCTGGCAAAGCTTGCTTACTTGCTCTGGATCCTGCACCTGGCTTATCATCATCTGACCTCTGGTTTTTGGGACTTGAGCCAGCAACCTGCCATATTGCCTGCCAATTTTGGGTTTCATCAGCCTCCACAGCCTGTGAGCCAGTGGCCTGCATCTGACCTGCTGATCTTGGGTTCATCAGCCCCTGAAGCTACATGAGTCAGAAGAAGCCTCCAGCCTGATGCCTGACCCACGGACTTGGGACTTACTAGACTCTACAACCACATGAGCCATTTCCTTGAGATAAATATCTCTCTCTCTCTATCTCTCTCTCTCTATATATATACATATACATATATACGCTTCACTTGTTTTGCTTCTCTAGAGAACCCAGCCTAAGACACATGGGCAGGGAGCATCTCGGGAGGACACCTGCCACAATGCCCTCATTCCAGCAGACCACCAGTTGGGCCCCTTGAAGAACTCCTCCTTCAGCCTCTTTCTCTGCCCTCAACCACAGGACCTTGACAGGAGCTTCTCTCAGTGGCTCTATGCATTCCCAGGCCCTCCAGAAACGTTTGCTTTCTTCCCATGATCGAGGGGTGAAAGGCAGTGCTGAGAATCCAAGTACCACCCTGTCCCCTGTATAAAGACCCCTGGGGAGAGAAGATGGTCTTTGGACCTAGAAGCTAGGTGAGAAAAGTGTGTTAAGAACAAAGAAAGGCATCCTCTGCCAGAGGCAGTTCCCCACATAGGCCACAGGCAGTGCTGGGAAAACCAAGAGCTACAGTGTAGCTTGTACATTTGCTCGTGGACACAAGGCTCAGAGGATTCCTCATTGACCCTAACATGTTTACAGAGATGCCCCTAGGTCCATTCAAACATGTACCATGGAGGTGCCCATTTAGGCCATACACTCTGGGCTGACTTCCCTGTGTCGAAAGTGAGAAAATTAGAATGGGGAAAAGTTTGGGTGGTGATGGGTGGATAGATGGATGGATCTATTCATGGATGGATGGGTGGAGAAGGGATAGAAAGGGGGAGAGAGAAAGAGTGAGAGAGAAAGAAGGGAGAGAGAAGGCTGTTTGTTTTTTTCTACAATCTATGCATATACACTCATAATGCCCATTATTTATACCCTTTCCAGGGTTTTCAGTCAGCTGTGGACCCTTTTCCCTCCCAGGGTTAATTTCCTCAAATTCAGGGAGAGCTATAAGTCTCTGTGGATTTTACTGGGCTTTGTCTTGTTATTCTTGTTGTTAGCTGTCTTTGATTCAGCCCCAGACTCATGGTGACCCTCCCAAGCACAACAAAATGAAACACTACCCAGTCCTGCACCATCCTAATGATCACTTGTGGTTGGGACAGTTATGATCCCTAAGGTTTTCATTGGCTGATTTTTGGAAGCAGATACTCAGGCCTTTCTCCTAGTCCATCTTAGTCTGGAAACTCTTCTGAAACCTGTTCGTCATCATGCTGATAGATCAGCATCTCCTCTACCCTTTCTTTAATTTCTCTCAGCATCATAGCAATGTGAAAGCCTCCATTGACAGATGAGCATGGCTGCACATTGGCCAGGTGCATTGGCCAGGAATTGAACCAGGGTTTCCTTCATGGAAGATGAGAATTCTACTATTATCTTTCTTAGGCATCAATAAATGTTCAATCAATACATCAAAAAATGCCTCATACTTTAAAAAGTTCTCAAGATTTTAAATTAGGTAATTTGGGCGAAGAGCATGTATATGCATCTGGGAAACACAACACTTTTAATTTAAAGTAAATTATTTTAAAAAATGAGTAAATATCTGATAAGAAAAAGAACAAACACTAGAAAAGTGGAAAAATTAAAGATCTCCCTTTATCCATTACACTCCCCAGAGAGCACCACTGTTACTTCAAACTTCACTTCTTTAATAAAATCTTTTAACTTGGTGAAATTGACGACTACTCTTTTGTTATAACTTTATTTTTTTATCCTAAATTTTAATCTCCTCCATCTCTGTTTTTGTGTCCTCTTTATCATTTTATTAGTGCTCAACATATTTGTTCAGTTAAATGTAGTTTTTTTAATGTAAAGTTTCCATAAGCTGAAACGTATGCATCTTAGATGTACCATGAGATGACTTGGACAAATGGGTACAGCTATGCGCCACCCAAGATATCAACATAAAGAATGTTGTCACCACATCAGAAGATGCCTCTGTACCCCTTTCCAGCCAATCCTCCTCCTCCAAGGAACAGCCTCTGTTCTCATTTTTTTTCCTGTTTTCCCTGTTCTAGAATTTCATATGAATGGAACCATAGAGTATGTACTTACTTGCAAAAGCCTTCTTTTGCTGAGCATAATGTTTTTGAGATCCATCCATGTTGCGCATGTCCCTAGTGTGTTCCTTTTTATAGCTGAGTAATATTCCATTTTTTAAATATACCACAGTTTGCTTACATGTTCTCCCGTTGATGGAAACCTGAGATGTTTCCAGTTAAAAAAACTCCAGTGAATACAGCTGCTTTGAACATTCCTGAATGAGTCTATTTGTGAACATATGCTTTCATTTCTCTTGGAAAAATATCTAAGAGCGGAGTTGCTGGATCATAGGGTAGGCATTTGAATAGTTTTTATGCATGCTTACCAGCATTTGGTGTGGTCAGTCTTTTTAATTTTAGTCACTCGGGTGGGTGTATAGTGGTATCTCATTGTGGTTTTAATTTTCTTTTCTGTGATAAGTAATGATTGAGCATCTTTTCATGTTCCTATTAGCCGTTTGTATATCTTCTTTTGTGAAATGTCTATTCAACTCTGTTCCATTTCAGTTGGACTGTTTGTCTTTTCATTAATGAGTTGAAAGAATTCTTTATATATCCAGGATATCTATCCTTTTTCAGATATGTTTTGCAAATATTTTTTCCAAGTATATGGATTAAGGATATGTTTTTGAGTAGAAGATTTTAATTCTGATAGCGACTAATTTATTGATTTTTCTTTTATGGTTATTGCTTTCTCTGACCTGACTCTCAAACGCTTGCCTGCCCCCAGGTTATGAAGATATTCTACCATGATTTTCTCTAAAAGCTCTATGGTTTTAGCTTTTTATAATTAAGTCAGTGATTCATCTCAAGTTAATTTTTGTGTGTGATGTAAGAAAGAAGTTGAGGTTTTGTTTGTTTCCATATGAATAGCCAGTCAATCTAACACCATTTTTTGAAAAGACTTTCTTTTCCTCATTGAATTGCTTTGACATCTTTGTCAAAAATCAAATGATCATATAAGTGTGAGTCTATTTCCAGTTTCTCTATTCAGATCTATTGACCTATTTGTCCATCCTTATGTCACACTGTCATGCTGTCACACTGTCTTGATTACTGTGGCTTTATAATAAGTCTTGAAGACACGCAGTTTGAGTACTCCAAATTTGTTCTTCTATTTCAAGATTGTTTTTGGTATTCTAAATTCTTTGCACTTGGAGCCCTGGTGGCACAGTGGTTAAGAACTTGGCTGCTAACCAAAAGGTTGGCAGTTCAAGCTTTTGGCTCTCTGAACAACCCCATGGTGGTCAGCAAGAACAAGCACCTTAGAAAAGGTGACAAAAAAGGAGCCAAGAAGAAAGTGGTTGATCGATTTTCTAAGAAAGATTGGTATGATGTGAAAGCACCAGCTATGTAAGAAATATTGGGAAAACATTAGTCACAAGGACCAAAGGAACAAAAATTGCATCTGACGGCCTCAAGGGTCATGTTTTTGAAGTGAGCCTTGCCGATCTGCAGAATGATGAAGTTGCATTTAGAAAATTCAAGCTAATTACTGAGGATGTTCAGGGCAAAAAATGCCTGACCAATAAAATACTTAAGAATAAACCTAACCAGGGATGTAAAAGACCTATACAAAGAAAACTACAAAACACTACTGCAAGAAACTCAAAGGGATCTACATAAATGGAAAAAC
>NW_004443940.1:36038703-36043215 GCF_000243295.1 Trichechus manatus latirostris | reverse complement strand
GACTGCTCTGACCAGGATCACAACAGAGGGTTCTGGACAGAGCTGGAGAAGGATGTAGAACAAAATTCTAACACACACACAAAAAAAGACCAGATTTACTGGCCTGAAAGAGTCTGGAGAAACCCCAAGAGTATGGCCCCCAGACACCCTTTTAGCTCAGTGGTGAAGTCACTTTCCAGGTTCACCTTTCAGCTGGGGATTGGACAGCCCCATAAAACAAAATGGGACTAATGAGGTACAGCAATCCAGGGACAAGGACTAGAAGGCAGAGGGGGACAGGAATGCTGGTGATAGGGAACCCAACGTTGAGTAAGGACAGTGTTGACATGTAGTGGGGTTGTTAACCATTCTCATAGGACAACATGTATACTAACTGTTTAATGAGAAACTGTTTGTTCTGTAAACATTCACCTAAAGTACAATAAAAAAAAAAAAAAAAGCCAAGAAAGAAAAACTGCCTGACCAACTTCCATGACATGGATCTTACCCGTGACAAAATGTGCTCCATGGTCAAAAAATGGCAGACCATGACTGAAGCTCATGTTGATGTCAAGACTGCCGATGGTTATTTGCTTCGTCTGTTCTGTGTTGGTTTTACTAAAACGCAACAATCAGATCCTGAAGACATCTTATGCTCAGCACCAACGGGTCCGCCAAATCCGGAAGAAAATGATGGAAATCTTGACCCAAGAGGTGCAGACAAATGACTTGAAAGAAGTGGTCAATAAACTGATTCCAGACTGCATTGGAAAAGACATAGAAAAGGCTTGCCAATCTATTTATCCTCTCCATGATGTGTTTGTTAGAAAAGTAAAAATGCTGAAGAAGCCCAAATTTGAATTGGGAAAACTCATGGAGCTTCATGGTGAAGGTAATAGTTCTGGAAAAGCTACCAGAGATGAGACAGGTGCTAAAGTTGAACGAGCTGATGGCTATGAGCCACCTGTTCAAGAATCTGTTTAAAATTCAGATTTTTAATGATGACAAATAAAAGATATGATTTGTGGGAAAAAAAAGAAAAGTTTGGCAGTTCGAATCCACCAGCCGCTCCTTGGAAACCCCATGGGGCAGTTCTACTCTGTCCTACAGGGTCACTATGAGTCGTCATCGACTCAATAGCAACGGGTAGTAGATTCTTTGCATGTCTTTATAAATTTTAGAATCAGTTTGTAAATTTATACAAAAGATGTTTGCTTAGCATTATGAGTGAGACTTCGGTGACTCTGTAGATCAAATTTTTGGAGTCTGACATCTTGACAATACTGAGTTTTACAATCTGTGAACGTGGTATGTATCTCTCCATTTCCCTAGGTCTTCTTTAATTTCTCTCAGCAACGTTTCTTTAGCGTAGTCTTCAATGTAGAGGTCTTGCTGGTCTTTGCTAAATTTATTCTGGGATATTTTATGCTTTTTGTTGACATTGTAAATGGAGTTATCTGTCTAATTTTTATTTTCCAATTTTTTGCTGGTTGTATATAAAAATACAGTTGGTATTTTAATGTTAACTTTGTAATCTGCAACCTCACTCATTTATTAGTTTTAACAGTTGTTTTGTAGATTTGTTAGGATTTTCTTTAAAAGCAATCACGGCATGTGTAGGATTAGTTTTAAATCTTCTTTTCCAGTCTTTACACCTTTATTTCTTTTATTTGCATTATCGAAATGGTTGAGACTTCTAGCTCAATGTTGAATGAAAGTGGTGGAAATAGATACCCTTGTCTTTTTTCTTATATTTGGGGAAAGCACTCAATATTTCACCATTAAGTATGAAGTTAGCTATAGGTTTTCCTAAACGCTTTTATCAGATTGAGGAAGTTCTCCTCTATCCCTAGTTTTCTGAGAGTTTTCATTATAAACTGATATTGAAAGTTTTCAGATGCATTTTCTGTGCCTGTTGGAATGGTCATATGATTGTTCTCTCTTATTCTATGAATATGATGAATTACATTGATTGATTTGCTAACATTAATCCGGCACTTGCATTTTGGGTGTAAATTTTACTTGATTGTGAAATATTATTCTTTTTATATATTTTATAATGTTTTGTTAAAAATTTTTGCACCTGTCTTCATTTTATTTTATTTTTTCTAATGTCTCTGCCAGGTTTTGGTATTAGAACTATGCTGACCTCATAAAATGAGTTGAGAAGTAATCTCTTCTCTGTTTTCTGAAAGAGTTGGTAAAATATTGGTATTATTTTTTCCTTAAATATTTGATAGAGTGAATAAAACTATCTTAGCCAGAGTTTTCTTTATGAAAGAGTTTTTATAACAAATTCCATTTCCCTAATAGATATAGGGTCATTCAGATTTGTGTTTTATCGTGTGTCAGTAATGGTAAGTTGTATTTTTCAAGGAATTTGTCCGTTTTGTCTAAGTTGTCAGATTTGTTGGCATAAAGTTTTTTTTGTTTTAAATAATACTATCTTACTATCCTTTTAATATCAAGGAGGGAGAGGGTTAGGCAAGGGTTCGAGTTTGTGATGTGAGAGGCAGTTAGTCCCTGTGGTTGGAGTGTGGCAACAAGACACCTCAGCGGTGAGGATCTCAGGACCCCTGGTTGTGTGCAAACTTCTGACATCTGCTCCCCTGCAGATATGACTGACGAAGGAGATTCGGTGAACGCGGTCACTCAAGGGCTAACTCGTATCTTGGAAAAGGAGTTTCCACAGGATTCTCAAAGCACATCAACAGCAGGACCATAAAGACAAAGGTAACCATTCAAGGAGTAGAGAAGTGTATTCTCAAAAACTGCACCCTCAGCCAGAGCTGTGATTCAGAAAGGGGTTTTTACGTTGCTGCCGACGTTGTTTCGATTTTGGCCTCAGAATGGAGTAAAGGCTCTCTCAGCAGTGAGTGGGGCGTGTGTCTTCTGAGTTGGGACAGACCTCAAGCCCCTGGCACATTTAGGAAAACATGAAGGGCCCCAAGGCTGGACTCGGAGTGCACTCAAAAGGACCCTACTTCTCCAGAGGAGCGTTTCCTTTTAGAAGAAAGCACCAGGGAGACATTTCCAGAGCGCCTGTGACAAGAGGAACCCTTTAAATGCAGCTTCACCATCCTTTCTGCAGTTGGAGGTGTCAGTCACCTCTGGCTGACCAAGAGTCCAAGTCTTGAGGTGGACACTGAACTCCAGCTGAGCACCCTCCGTGCCAAGGATGTGGACACTTCAACTGACACAGGGAGCTCCAGCTACCGCCAAGGGCACTTTGAGGAGAAATCCTCAGATCCTGCCAGGCCCGTTGCAGTTGTCTTCTTGGGCTCCTGGTTTATTTCTGCAATTCATCAGTGGTCTAACCCATGGCACCCTCCACTGAACCCCACACTCCTGACCATGCCCGCTGACAGCCTGCGTACTTCCAGAACTTCCAACAGGGGCCAACCTTAGGACAGCAAAGATTCAGGGGATTGTGTTGGAATGTGTCACGGTAGGACTTAGCCTATCCACCGGCTCCTTTCCCGATGAACCTTCCCTCACCTCTGGGAAGCTGCGTCTCAGAGAATGAAGTGCGATGTGAGGTGACCCTCGCTGCTTTTCCTGGGCAGCTGCTGAACCAGAACATGTGCTTCAGGGAAGGCCTCATTTGGGGAAGTGAAGTGTAAAGTTCTTTATTTTCTTATTTTGAAAATAGAGAACAGCTCTCCTCACAATCCCGTGTGCATTTCCAGCTAAAATGTCAGTTGCCCTGAGAATGAGGAGTCAAGCAAGTTTCTCTGAGTCCCTCGATCTCACCTCCTGTAGGCAGTCAGGGGAAACTGGGTGATGATGAAAAAGCACCTGTGAGAGCAAACCTCGTTCCAAAGGCCATGGGACTCTGCATTTGGAGGCCGCGGGTCCCACAGCGCCCAACCTGGGCCTTCCTCACCCCTTGAACGTCCTCTGTGCATGAGGGTTTGGAGCTCTTTATAGATGACAACGGCCAGTGAGGCAAGGAAAGAACCAAAACTAGGTTTGCCGTTTTTTGTTACCATGTGCTCTGAAGATAGCTGCTGCATTCCTGTCTCCACCTCCACCCACACACACACACCCACACACTTGTACCTGTCTTATAGCCTGTCTCACATCAAGGTGATGATGAACTTATTGCCAAGTCATCCTGATACCTTCCACAACAACCTCCATAGTGCTCGCCCATAGGGGCTGCAAGGTGATAATTCTGGAATCACCTCCAGACAGTTGACAAGGGGGCAGGAACCTGCACTGAAGTCCAGTGCACCAGCTTCTGGGCTGAGACGCTAGGCTGACTCACCTGGAGTCCGGGCTGAGATGCTGGGCTGACCCACCTGGAGTCCGGGCTGAGCTCTGGGCTGACCCACCTGGAGTCCGGGCTGAGACGCTGGGCTGACCCACCTGGAGTCCGTGCTGAGCTCTGGGCTGACTCACCTGGAGTCCAGGCTGAGACGCTGGGCTGACCCACCTGGAGTCTGGGCTGAGCTCTGGGCTGACGCACCTGGAGTCCGGGCTGAGCTCTGGGCTGACGCACCTGGAGTCCGGGCTGAGCTCTGGGCTGAC
>NW_004443940.1:36028575-36037995 GCF_000243295.1 Trichechus manatus latirostris | reverse complement strand
CTGGGCTGACCCACCTGGACTCTGGGCTGAGCTCTGGGCTGACCCACCTGGAGTCTGGGCTGAGCTCTGGGCTGACGCACCTGGAGTCTGGGCTGAGCTCTGGGCTGACGCACCTGGACTCTGGGCTGAGCTCTGGGCTCAGCCTGCCTCATATGTAGTGATTTTCCTTAGTAGCAGCTGATTCAGGTGGATTACAGCAGGCAGAACAGAGTGGGCCTAGTTATCTTGGGTGCCTTCTATTTCTGGTTTAGGGAATATAGCGCGTGCTTGATTCTAAGGCAACTGTATATATGACTTTCTCAATGAGAAAAATTTTAAACAATGTTTTGATCAACTTTTTGGAATATACAAAGAATAATTAAATGCCTATTTAACTAGCAATTTACTTACACATGGAGCCCCGGTGGCGCAGTGGTTAAAAGCTTGACTGCTAACAAGAAAGTCGGCAGTTCGAAACCACCAGCTACTCCTTGGAAACCGTATGAGTCAGTTCTTTCCCGTCCTGTAGGGTTGCTACGAGTTGAAATCGAGTCGACCCCAATGGATTTTTTACTTACACATACGTATTGAAATAACATACTTGTTTGGAAATGTTACTTTTTACCACACTCACGTTTGAGGAGACAATTTCTCCAAATTGTTCACAGGGATCTTTGACACCAGTCTCCTCGTTGTCACTAGATCCCTTTTTGATCATCTCACAATTGGTTCACAAATACTTCCTCGTCATCTGGGCTGAATCGTTTAAGATGCAGCAGCTCTTAAGTCTGGGGTGCACCTCAGGAAGACCAAGCCACAGACGGCCATTTGCAGAGTGTTAGGACAAGGGCGTCGTGCTTCATCCCTTACTGTACGTTGTTCTCACTACGTGACAACGCCTGACAGACTGGCTTTTAAATGGACCCTTTAAAAGGCTGGCTGTTATGTATTTCTGTCTCCTATTAGCACCCCTATCAGTATCTAAAACTAGCATTGTTGGAAGATGTTGGATCCAATAGCTCTTTCCCAGATAGAAGTTTTGAGCAAAATTAATTGCTCAAAATCACTGAGTCAAGTCGTATGAGAAGCTTTGTGAGGATCTGACTCTGAAGTGACTTTTTCTCCTCTACAGTGGATTTTAGGAAAACACAAAGCCTTGCCTTAGCTTCGTTATATTTCCAAAGCAATGGCTCAGAGCGTGCTGACAAGGTCACTGTGAAGTCAGGCCAGTGGCTCAGCAAGCCTGGGCCGGAGAAGCTGGACCTCTGAGGGCCAGAAGAGCTGGCTGGTCTGGCTGCCGTTCATGGGTGGGTGGAGGGGACGGTCTGCAGGCCCAGTGGCAGAGGATTGCCCAAGGTTGGAGCACAGTGGACCTCAGGCTGAGGCTAAACCCCAGGCCCCTGGCTCAAAGCCTGTTTTCAGGTCTTGTCCTTTCCCCTAAATACACATGCCCCAAATCATCACCAGATCTCGAGAGAGCACTGGCTTTGTCTGGGATAAACACCAGCTCCACAGCACACCCGGTCATTACCAAATCGGCAATTCTTGTCCAGGTCTTGTGGCTTTCTCGGGGTTTTCTCAGTGCCTCGCTCCCAAATCCTTCCCTTTCCTCTGCTTGTGTTCATATAAACATTCGACTTTGTTGCCCTAATGTACTCGCAAGCACAACTCAATTTGCTCATCTGGGCTTCCCTGTACAGCGCCTGGACCGGCCCCCTTTGTGGTCGCCCACCAATCTGCTGTCTGAGGTCCACCCCCAACCTGTCCTGCAGCCCCACCTTCTCCTCCTCTCTATTCTCCCAACTCCCCTTATGGGAACATCTATCTAAGGGCCCGGAGGGAAGGGACCTGAGGTTCTTCCACTGGGCAAACAGGGCTGGATGGATGAAATAATCCCTTTAAGTCTTAGAAAAACAGCCTTGTGGCTCTTGGCTCTCTCGGGCTCTCATTTTGGTTGCCTCAGGGCACCGGGCAGAAGGCCAGGCAGCAGAAGCCCCGCTCAGAGGCTCTCAGAAAGCCAGGAAGCAGCAGAAATGAGCTGCCGGCTCCCCTTCACCGAGGACTCTGCTCCATAGCTTCCAGCTTTGAGACAGGCCCTGGAACCCCCTTCACGCCTCTTCCAAAGCCTGTGCTTGCTTGGCCGCACACTGCTTCATATTAACTTCCGCTTCCTCTCCTCGTATCTTGCCTGATAACTTAGAACCAGGTTACAGGTGTCCTGAGGTGGGAAAGTGGACCAGCTCAGGCCTCAGGAAGGGTCAGGTTCCGTGAAAGGCACTATCTGGATGCCTATGGTTCTGGATCACTTTGAAGAAAAGTGAGTTATCTTGAAGAAAAAATTCTGAAGAGTGCTGACTTTCCCAAACTTAAGGGGAATAAACCCGAACGTCTATCAGGAGTGGGGAGAATAAGAAATCATGGCATATTCACACAACAGAATACTACCTACCAGTGAAAACCTGATGCACACAAACCACACGGATGAATCTCCCAGACGTGATATGTGTGAAAGAAACCAGACCCAAAACAGTGCATATTACATGATTCCTTTTATCATTTAGAAAAGGCAAAACTAATCCATGGTGATAGAGGGCAGAGCCGCAGTCACTGGGGAGGAGGGGAGGATGGTGGACTGACTGGGAAGGAACACGGGGAGCCTTCTGGAAATATTCTGTACCTTATTCTGTGTGGTGGTTACACAAGTGTATGCACGTTTAAAGCTCATCAAGCTCTACTCTTACTACTGATGCACTCTGTCGTACGCGTGTCATACCTCAATAAAGACTAAACAAAAAGACAAAGGGAGCAAGGGGTCAGTGGACAGAACGGGAGAGGCACAAAGAGAAGTGTAAGAGTGAGGAAAGGCAGAGTAGAGCATTCCAATGAAGGGGCAACGGGGTTGACTGATGTAGAGGGACTCTTGGATTTGGTGACTGAGATTATTTGTCCTGACATAAAGATTTCAGTAGGATAGCCTCAAGCTGAAGAGAGATCAGGGTCAAGGGAAGTTTGTGGTGATGATGTTGTTCTTGTTGCTTAAATTTTGGAAGTGTCTGAGCAAGTCTGTAAAAAGTAAAGAAGATACTGGTAGAAGATGGTGGGTGGAGAGAGAGAGAGGGAAGGGAAGGGAATAACGTTTGGAGCGAGGTCCTACAGGAAGCAACAAGACATGTGTCTTAGTCATCTAGTGCTGCTACAGCAGAAATACCACAAGCGGATGGTTTTAACAAAGAGAAGTTTATTTCCTCACAGTAAAGTAGGCTAAAAGTCCGAATTCAGGGCGTCAGCTCCAGGGAAAGTCTTTCTCTCTCTGTCGGCCTTCTCATCAATGTTCCCCTGGGCTAGGAGCTTCTCTGCACAGGGACCCCAGGTCCAAAGGATACGCTCTGTTCCTGGCACTGCTTTCTTGGTGGTATGAGGTTCCCCCTGTCTCTCTGCTCACTTCTCTCTTTTATATCTCAAGAGATTGCCTCAGGACACAATCCAATCTTGTAGATTGAGTCCTGCCCTACTAACACAACTGCCGCTCATCCTCCCTCATTAATATCATAGAGGCAGGATTTACAACATATAGGAAAATCACACAATGCCGGGAATCATGGCCCAGCCAAATTGATACACACATTTTTTAGGGGACATAATTCAATCCATGACAACATGGAATCCAGAATTTAGTTGGAAAAAGGAGAATCATTTGGAAACACGAGAAAAAGAAAAGTTGGTGAAGCACAGAGCCAGTTTGCTTGGAGAAGCTGTGACCTGAGGGTGCTAGCAGCACAGGGTGAGGGGTTACTGTTCCTGTAAAAAGCTGAAAAGATTATGAACCGTTGGTAAGAATATGAAATTTGTCAACACAGGTTTTATTCTAAAAGTGACTGAGTTCCATAAATATAATTGGCTGGACACCCAGGAAGCTCGTTTTGGACATTTGCCAGCTGTGTTTAGGAACCCAGGGGTGGATGCAAAGAAGGTGAGTATGTGAGTTTCTCCAGGCTGGGACTAACGAAGTAGATTTGACAAAAAGATGAGAATTCCAGGAAAATGAAGAATTCTGTATCTCTCAGAAGGGAGACGCATGATGACAAAATATAACGGTTTAAATTTTGTCTCATCAAAGTCCCAGAGAGGATAACAAGCAACACACTGAAAAAATGCTTGAAGAAATAATGTCTGAAAAACTTCCCAAGTCAAGGAAAATACATACATTTTTAGATTCAAGAATCTCAGAGAACCCCAAACAGGATAAGCGCAAAGAAATCCATGCTTAGACATATCATGATCAAACCACTGAAAACTAAAAACAATGGAAATAGCTTTAAAACAGCCAGAGAAAAATGACCAAAGACTTATAAAGGAACAAGTATGTAAAGGACTGGCGCTCTCTCATCAGAAACCACTGGGAGGAGGGGCAGAAAGCAATGGAACACATTTTTAAAAACCTTTTATTCTGAAATAGAGATTCCCATGAAGTTTTAAAGACAGTCTCCCATGGACACTTCTTCTAGTTTCCTTCAGTGGTTACTTCTTACCCAACTACAGTACAATATTAAAAGCAGCAAACTGATGCTGGTACAGTGGGTGTGTGGGAGTGGCAGTTCTACCTCATCTTATTGCAGACACAGGTTCCTGTAACCACCACCACCATCAAGATACAGAATTAGTCCAGAACCACAGGGATCTCCCTCGTGCTTCATCGTTATTAGTTGCCCTCCAGTGGCTTCTGACTCATGGGACCCCCAGCAGACACGGCCCCTATTTCATTCCTGATATTGGTAACTTGTGTCTTCTCTTTTTTTCTTTCTCAGTCTTGCTAGAGGTTTGGCCATGTTATTGATCTTTTCAAGGACTAGCTTTTTGTCTCATGGATTTTTTTCTATTGTTTTTCTGTTTTCATTTTCATAGCTTTCAATCTTTTTTATTTCCTCCCTCCTGCTTGCTTGGAGTTTATTTTGCTTTTTCTAGTTTCTTGAAGTGACAGCTGAGATCTTTAATCTGAAATTTCTCCTCTTGTCTAATATGTGCATTAATGGTACGTATTTCCCTCTCAAAACTGCCTTAGTTGTACCCTACAAATTTGGCGTGTTTTATTTTTATTCACTTCACATTATTTGTTTTGTTTCTCTTGAGAGTCCTTTGAACCAGGCATTATTTAGAAGTGTGTTGCTTAGTCTTCAAGTGTTCAAGATTTTCCAGTTGCATTTCTGTTATTGTTTTCTAGGTTGAGTCCATTGTGGTCAGAGAACACACTGTATGATTTCAATTCTTCTGTATTTGTTGAGGTTTGTTTTATGGATATAGTCTATCTTGGTATACCGTCTGTGAGCACTTGAAAAGAATGTGCATTCTGCCAGTTTGGAGGGGTGTTCTATAAATGTTGGTTAGATCCTGTTGATTATGGTGCTATCGATCCTTGCTGATTTTCTGCTGGCCGTATATCCAGCTATAATTGTGAATTTACCTATTTTTCCTTTCAGTTCTGTCAGTTTTTGCTTCACGTAATCTGCAACTTTGACGTTTGTTCATACACCTTCAGGATTACTACTTTTTCTTGATAGATTGACCCTTTCATTATTAAGTAATGTCCTTCTCTGTTCCCGGTAATTTTCTTCTCTCTAAGTCTACTTTACATGATATTATTATAGCCACTCCTGATTTCTTTTCATTAATGTTGCTCGGTATATCTTTTTCATCCGCCTACTGTTACAATTTAAGTCGCTTTCTTATAGACAGCATATAGTTGTGTCTGTCAATCTCTGTCTTTGAATTGGTGTGAAGAAACTATTTACATTGAATGTAAATCGATATATTAGAATTTAAGTCTCTCATTTTATTTTTTTAATTTCCGTTTGTTCTCTCTATTTTTAATTTCTATGTTTTCTTTTTCCTGCCCTCTTTTGGATTACTTGAACTTTTTTTTACAATTTCATTTTTATTTATCTGTAGTGTTATATATAGGGTGTATCTCTTGGCTGCTAACCAAAATGTCGGCAATTCGACTCCACCAGCTGTTGCTTGGAAACGCTATGGGGCAAGTTCTCCTCTGACCTATAGAGGCGCTGTGGGTCGGAATCTACTTGATGGCAGTGGATTTTTTGTTGCTGTTGCGTATATTATATATACTTAACATAACAATCTACTGATGTCAACATTTTATCAGTCTGAGTATAGTGTAGAAATCTTACCTCCTTTTACATTTCTTTACGCTTCCCAATTTATCATACGATTGTCTTCAGTGTTTCCTCTGCATAACCTGAGAAGCAGATTAGAAAGTGTTATTATTTTTGCTTCAGCCATCAAAAATAATTTAGGAAATTCAAGAGGAGTAGAAAAGTCTATTTTATTTGCTTGTATGTTTACTCTTTCTGTTGTCTTTCTTCTGTCCTTATGCTCCAAGTTTCCGTCTTTAAACATTTCCTTTCTGCTTAACAACTTCCTTTAGCCGTTTGTTTACAGTGAATCTGCTAGCAACAAGTTCTCTTGGTTTTCCTTCCTCTGAGAACGTCTTTATTTCCCTTTCGCTCCTGAAGGCTCTTTCTGCTATACATAGAATTCATCACTGACAGTTCTTTTCTTGCAGCACGTGAAAAATGTGCCCTTTCCTTCTGGCCTCCATGGTTTCTTTTTCTTTCTTTCTTTTTTTTTTTTATTGTTGGCCCTGTAGACTTGTCTAATCTTTGGCTGAAGGGTGAACTTCAGGAGTGACTTCAGTACTGCGTTAAAAAGGTGCCCTGGGACGATACTCTTGGGGTTTCGCCAGTCTCTATCAGACCAGTAGTCCTGGTCTTTTTCTTTCTTTCCCTTTTTTTTTTTTTTTTTTGTGAATTTGAAATTTTGTTCTACGTTTTTCTCCCACTCTGTCTGGGACCCTCTGTTGTGATCCGTGCCAGAGTAGTTGGTGGCCTCCATGGTTTCTGACGAGAAACCCACAGTCATTCAGATTGTTTTTCCCAAAGATAGTGTCTCCTATCCCTCTGACTGCTGTTCAGATTTTTTTCTTGTCTTTAGTTTTCAAAAGTTTGACTATGATGTGTGTTGGCATGGATTTCTTTGGAATTACCCTGTGTGAGGTTCGCTCAGCTCCTTGCATCTGTAGTTTTATGTCTTTTGCCAAATTTGGAAAATTTTCAGCCATTATTTTTTCAAGCACTTTTTCATCCCTGCCCCTTTTCTCCTCTTCTTCCAGGACCCCATGACACAAAAGTTAGATCTTTTGTTACAGTCATACAAGTCCCTGGGGTTGTGCTTTTTTCCTTCTTTTTTTCTCTTTATTGTACAAATTGGGTAACAGCTACTCTTCTCTCACGTTCAGTTTTCTCTGTCCTCTCTATTGCGCTGTTGAGCCTATTCACTGAGCTTTTTATTTAGGTTATTGTTATTTATTTTTTAATCCTAAAATTTCCATTTAGCTTCTCTTTATACATTTTGTTTGCCGAGATTTTCTATTTCTTTGCTGACTTCCTATTTTTTCATTTGTTTCAAGCATGTTTGTAATTTTTCCTCAGAGAATTCTAATGATACCTGCCTTGAAATCCTTGTCAGATAATTATATCATCTGTGGCATCTTGGTGTTGCCATGAACTGATTCCCTTTTGTCATACTGGTTTAAATTTTCCTGGTTCTTGATACACTGATGTTCTGTTGAAATCTGGTCATTCGAGGTACCGTGTGTTGAGACTCTGGACCTTGTCTGAATCGCGTGTTGCAGCAGGCTTTCTCTTACATTGCTCCAGCAGGGGAAGTGGGGCACCATCTCATTACTGCCAGGTGGGGGTGAAAGGCCACATCCCCCACTCGGCCTCCACTGACGTTCAGCAGAGGGGGTGGGAGTTCAGGCTCCTCACTAGCTCCCACTGACACCATGCTGGAGGGGAGGGCAAGGGGTCACCTCCTGGAGGGGAGTATGAGAAGTCACCTCATTCCTGTCACCACACGGCCTCCATGGAACCACGAGGAACGGTGGCCTCATTTCCTCTGAGTGGTGGTCAAGTCCTGACTCTCCCCAGGCCTCCTCTGACACCACCACAGTCAGGAGGGTGTGGGGGCCTCCTCACCATCAGGTGAGGGGGAGTTTCAGGTCCCCACACTGTCACCACTGTCACTGCAGAGGAGGGGGACAGCTCATTGCTGTCTGGTGGGGGTGAGATTCCCAGCTCTCTAGGCCTCTCTGACTGGTAGGCGGTTGGGGTGCTGAGGTTCCTAGTCGGTCTGTCTTCCTCTCAATGCCTTTCAGAGTCCACTTATGTTTGTTTTATGCATAATGTCTAGGATTTTTACCTGTACTTAGAGGGAGGAATAGGGAAAACTGTGTTTATTCCGTCTTCCCAGAAGAAGTCTCAAAGTGATGAACATTTAAAATCCCCAGTTCACCCAGTTTTATGGTGACAGATGTGAGTGGTGGGCAGGGATGGCACGGCCACCACGTCTCAGAGGCTGCAGACTGGAGAGGAGATGGGCTTGAAACCATGTCTTGAAAGCAGCTGGAGGCTGGGCTCTGAAGTGTGAGAGGTGTTAGCAGGGCTGGCGGGGTGGGCGGCATGGGGGTGGAGGACCCGGCCATGTTGGGCAGGGGCTGAGGGTTCAAGTTCTGAAAGCCACTAAGCTGCCTAAAGTGCTGGATCCTGCACCACCAGGGCTGGGACCTGAGATGAGGGAGCAGCAGCTGCCAGATCCCTGAGGCCTGGTGGACCCTGGGAGGTGGCTGGACTTCAGCCTGAGAGAAGGGGAATCCACCAGCGGATCATGGCTGAGGGGAGATGGGTCAGAATCTCATGTTAGAACTGTCACTCTGCAGATGGTACAGCGCCCGCTGGCCGCTGCACACCCAGACTGCTCAAGGCAGGAGGATGCTGCTGAACTGAACATGCTTCTTAATGCTTTACCTCTTCCAGATGCCACATTAGCATTTTAATTGGGGCCCCTGAGGAGTCACTGAAGCACTACAGGCTGTGGCTGAGATGGGGGAGAGGATGAGGAGCCGCTGTGGGTCAGAGGCAAGCAGGCTGCGCTCCCCAGCCCAGCTGCACCAGGTCACCTTCAGCGGTCTGACGCCGCCTCCAGGGCAGAGAGTAGAGAGTTTCAACCAACGCGGGAAAGGAAGTTGAGGTATGAGAGTGGGGGATGCTGTCCCCCGGGAGCGGGAGGAAAGAAGGGGGGGCAGCACAAAGACAGAGGTAGATTAATTTTATTCTTCTCTCATGGATGAATACCCATGCCTACCCAGAAACAGCACAGAGTTCCAGAGTTGTGACTGTGTTAATTGCCATCGAAGCAGGGACAGGGGAGAAGGACACAGAGATGTGGGCGGGGAGACCAGGAGGAGTGTTTAAAAGCCCTTTTTTTTCTCTGCGGGAAAAGAGCTAACCGTAGAGGTGATAGTGCAGCAATGGTGGAGGTGAAGGTGGTGGAGGTGGAGGTGGGGGTGAGGGTGGAGGTGGAGGTGGG